>NC_053424.1:82194719-82268854 GCF_007990345.1 Gossypium hirsutum | reverse complement strand
AATTGTTAGCATAGCACTAACTTCATGACATTCCTAAGTGATATTACCTAATAGTTAAGGACCATGACCTCTGATTCTGAAATTGGTCGTTTGACTATGTGTATTTCTGATTCTGTTTGAGTGAAGTATAAATGTTCGCAAGTTGTGTTATTGTTTCTGTAAGTCAGTTAATAATTTGTTTTCATACAAGCATTCGCATAAAATTTTTGATTTTATATTCTGTTTGTAACACCCCTTACCCGTATTCAACGCCGAAATAGGATATGGGGCATTACCAGACTTACATCGCAAGCAAACATACAATTCCGGGTCATAAATTCCAACCAAATTAAAAACAATTTGTACTCAATCATAAAGTCCCTAATACGAGCCTACGAGGCCCAAAACATGCTTTGGAAGTGGTTTGGGACTAAATCGAGCACTTAGAAAATTTTTGCCATGTACAGGGGTCACACGCCCGTGTGGTTTGGGACACGATCGTGTGGGCAGGCCTTGTGGTCACACACGCCTGTGTCTCTAACCCGTGTAACTCTCTATTTTGCAAAGCATGAACAAATTGAAGACACATGGCCAAGTCACACGCCCGTGTGCTAGGCCGTGTGGTTAATTTAATTTTCATAAAATAGGTGCAGACTTCACACGGTCAGGACACATGCCCATGCTTGAGGCCGTGTCCCTCACACGGCTGAGACACACGCCCGTGTGCTCAATTCTGAACATTCTATTTCTCAAAATTAAGGTGCAGGGGACACACGACCGAAACACATGCCCATGGGACAGACCATGTGTCTACCTGTGTGGACAAAATAAAGGCTATTTACCAAGCCATTTGTCACCCTCATTTGCACATAAACACCCACAATCTTATTAGCATAAACCATGGCATATTTAGGCAACCAAGATGTCTACAAACAAGGCCAAATCATGTCATTTCATTATCCACACTCAACATTTTTACAACATCAAATTTTTCCAAACCAAATCATACCAAACTCACATTCTACAAGTTCCAATATGGCTACCAATAACATGCATGATTTTAGTTAGGTTTGCTAGCATACCAATGAGCCAATCTTAACCATTCAAAAACAAACCATTAAGCCACATTCAACCATTTACCAAGCATCTATAAACCATATCACACAGAGATCATTGCACGTGCATGCATATATATATGTTTACAACCAATTCGACCAAAATGAGCCAAGTTACATGGCAAAATACCACATCAAGCCCTTGACAATTACAAGCCAATATATTTGGCCAAATTCATAACAACACATTTAAAAAATGACCAAGTCCTTATACATGCCATATTCTCAAATGTTTAAAATCATCGGTACCCAAAATAACAGTTTGATAGTGTGATGCGAACTCTGATAATCTCCAACCCGAGCTAGCTTGGTGACACTATAAAACATGAAAAATAAAACGGAGTCAGCTATATAGCTTAGTAAGCTCGTATGAAAGAAATAAGCAAACCTTACCATACATTAACATGTAAGTAATATAACATAAGATAATGTAATTTACCAAAATCTCATGATCATAATTCACTTCCATCACAACTTACCCTGAAATCGTCATTTCACGAATTAATAATCACAAGCTTTAAGTACATACTTATACCATCTCGTAATAACTTCATACTTAGTCTCATCATTGTTATACCCAATGAACCACTCAGAATAATAATATCAGATACTTAGGAAAACCTTGCACACAAGGTGCCACATATGTAGCCATTGCTACCTATATCTCATAACACATATATGCTAGCTCTCGAGCCATTAATGGGCCTACTCACACAAGCTGTCGTCAAGATGTAGCTACACGGTGTTGCTCATACAAGTTGTCAAGTTACCGTAACACATGCTGGTATACTTAGCCACTGGTAGGACGTACAGGACCAGCACCTGGATCACATAACATAAAACCCTAGTGACATGTCACTCGTATCCTAATCTATTTCGAAGGTTCGATTGGGATTTATCACTTGCCAAAATATCATCGAACGTGTCCGTAGAGTCATTTACACAATTCATGAAGTATTAAAGCATTTAAAATACAATTATAATAAAGCTTATTTAACATACGAATTTACCTTGGTTACAAAAATGACCGATGGGATCCATTTGTCAATTACTTTGTTTTTCCCCTGATCTAGACCTGAACTTCATTTTTCTTGATCTATAATACCACATTTAACTTATTTAATCATCACATTATTCAATTCAACCGAAAAACACATTATGGCAAAATTTACATTTTTTGCCCCTAACTTTTTAACATTTTACAATTTAGTTCCTAGGATCGTAAAATGAATTTCTTTCAATTTCATCACAACCCAAACCTAGTCAAATATTATTTGTACTCATAATAGCCCAACCTTGTCATTTATTCACACTTTTCTACAAAATTTATAGACTTTTACAAACAAGTCCCTATTTAACATTTTTATCGAAAATCACTTTACAAACGTTGTTTAACTAACAACGAATGTAACACCCCTAACTCGTATCCGTCGCCAGAATAGGGTTACGAGGTATTACCAGACATATCACAATTCAAACAGACATTCATTACATTCCATGCTTTGTAACTCATTACACATTAAAACACTTATTTCAGTCAGAAATTTTGAAACTTTACTACAATTGCAAATTTATCATTTAATACTTACTTATAATTAATCATGTATATTTAAATAACAAGTACTGAGCATGTGACAAAATGATTTATACATTAACTTAATATTAATTATACCACTTCATAATTAATAAACATGCACATTTTAAAATTAATTGAACCATAATACTCAACTTAAATACCACTCACATATGCGGCATAGGTAATAGTCAATATGAACTAACATGTTTTGCACATTATTTTAGATTAAAACATCCACATGGCATTAATCAACCATTTACATATACTTCACTTAAATAAATATCATTAAGGATTAAACATATCCCTTTTCTAGTCACTCGACTATGCACATATTGAACCAATTAAAACATAGGTACCTTAGCAACATTATAACATGACCAAAATGTACCTCTTCTATTATTACAATTTATGCGCATATGACCATAATAAGTATAAATAACAACTCATTTCGAGTATAAATAACAACTCATTTCATATCTAATTCACAAGCTAAAAATTTCCATATTTAAAATGCAAACACATAACCAAGACACTAATCACGCTCTAAACACATGGCATATCTATTTCATATGTTACTTCTCATGTTCGATAATCCATATACAAAATTATTCATCAAATTTCATGAGCATAAATGCCGAATCACAACTAGTTAATATCCATCACTTATATTTTATCACCTAACCAATTTCAAATATATTTACTCAAACACGAAACTTATATACCAAGTAATAAATATATCACAATAATCTTTTACCTTATTCGGGCATACTCCTATACTCATTGATGCTAAATCACATATAATTCCTTAATTAAGCATGTCAACCAAATTCACATACATGTTTATCCTTCTATATATCATAACCGAATCAACCAAATGAACACATCCGAAATCACCAACCAACTTCACTACACCAAATAGATATCACACATATTATTCATCCACGACACATAGCATGATAACCAAAATAAACTTAAGCCATAAACGAACCAAACCGAATTCAAACGATGAAGTTAGGCCATTTTGCATGGCTTAAATTATACAAATCTATAATCCAACATTTCAAACTATAATCTAGCCTATACATGCCATAGGTTCGAGAATTCAGCTCATAAAATACCAAAGACAGTCGATAGTGTGATAAGCTTCTCTGACAATTCCCAAGCTCGTAAATTGAATCCAAAATCTATAAAACAGAGGTAAACATGAACACACACCGAGTAAACTTTCATAGCTTAGTAAGTCATAAGCAAATAAACAACTAAATGAAATAATCAAATCATTTAAACTAAACCAAATTATACAATCGTAGTTACTTCAAACTTAAGCTTACAATTTCATGCATTTTATATTTATTTTCGCATATAGATTATTTATGGCCGAATGAACATTTACATAAATTCATAAATCAAAGGATAATAACCACATACATATTTATATTATATGACCAAATACACATACATATATAGGCAAAATATCTTTTTCATACATAAGGGTTACCTTGGCCAAATGCTCATATAGTTAAATTAACAAATTATCATTCAATTTTCAAAGCCAAATAGTCATTATAAAACATAGTCCACATACACTATGGTACATAAGCTCATGTATCAAAATATAGTTTCATATACTTATACTAGTTATTTGGCCGAATGTACCTAATCATGTGTACACATAGGTAAGAATAATCTCAATAATACCCAAATTATTTATTCACAAGGCCAAATACACATACCATATTCACATATATTCTTCATTTGCACCACACATGATTTGTAGCAAATATTAAGTTACTTACTTACCTTATTTCAAATAGATAACAAACTAATTCATACTTGGTCATTCAGCTCATTTTACATATTCGTTCACAACTTATCGTTGCCCGATGAACCATTCAAAATTGGATAGGACACTTGGATAATCACACATATCGTACAATTCCAGCGTCCCAAACGTGGTCTTACATTATTCACATATCGATGCCACTGTCCCAGACAAGGTCTTACTCACACACATATATCGATGACGTGGTCTTACTCGCACATCACATATCAGAATCCTATGTCATGACATATGTATCCTAGCTATTCCTAAGGTTTATACAGGGCTTTCGGACGTCGTAACTCAGTCGAAACGAACACATGAACATGGTTGCCAAGATTATACACATTCGGAAATTGCATATATAAATTCATATATTTCATTTCAGCATATATAATTTGCATTTAAATAAAATTAAGTACATCTATTTGCTTATAAACTTACCTCGGACGATGTAAACCACAACAAGACGACTAGTCGACAACTTTAGTTTTTCCCCGATCTAAATTCGATTTCTTTGGTTCTTGATCTAAACATATTCAAATTAAACTTATTCAAACATATTTTCCTTCAATTTAGTCCAAAAACTCATAAATGGACAATTTACCATTTTACCCCTAACACTTTACACTTGCTACAATTTAGTCCTTATTGCACAAAACACAAAATATGCAAAACTTCATTATACCCATGTTGGGCTGAATTTTACCCATATTCATACAAGTCCATATATTTCATGTATTTTACATTTTACGCCCTCAAATTATTATTTTTGCAATTTAGTCCTAACTACTCAAAATCATCAAAAACTCCAATACAAAACATGTTAATCTAAAACATATCTTTTATATTTCATCATCAAATAAAAAAATCACAAGCTTTCAATAATGGTATAACTCAAAATATTCACCAAAATCAAAAATTCAAACATGCGTCTTGTAGATAACTTAGCAACGATCTCAAAAACGTAAAAATCATAAAAAACTAGGCTAGTTACATACCTTAATCAAGATCAACCATGGCCGAAACCTAAGCTTCCTTTTCTTTTCTTTTTTGTTTTCATATTCGGTCATAATAAAAAGTATGAACCATGGCTTTTTAATTATGATATAATATATCATATATAAGTTATTAATTAGTTTACAAATTTAACCTTTTAAAATTAATTAGAAAACCATATTTAACATATCCAAAACTATAAAACTTATAAAACCAATGGTATAACTACATTATAAATACCCCACATTAAAAGAACAAAGCAATTAGATACTTCAATAATTAGCATTCAAATTTTGCATTTTATGAGATTAGGTCCTTTTATTTAATCGAACACTCAAACGACAAAATTAAATCACGAAAATTTCACACATGCTAATTCACACATAATAAACACAGAAAATAATTTTTAAATATTTTTGACTTGGATTCATGGTCCCGAAACCACCATTCTGACTAGGGTCTAAATCGGGCTGTTACAAACGAACATGTATTTTCTACCATCAAATATTAAAATACAAACCTATTCAACATGGGTAAAATTTTAGACTTTAACTTTCCTTCAAATTAGTCTTTGAAATAGCTAAATCAAGTTACAACGATCTCAAAAATGTAAAAATCATTAAAAACTGGACAAGAACAGACTTACAATAGAGCTTGAAAGCTTGGCCAAACCATAGTTATGTCTTCCTTTGCAATTTTCGCCTATGGGGGACTAAGTTGCAGAAGATGGACACTTTTATTTGTTGATTTTGTCTTTATTTACGAAATTACTAAAATACCCTTAATGCATAACTTTAAAATTTCTCTTAACCATGTCCATTATTGTCCATCCTAAAGTATAATGGTCTAATTACCATTTAAGGACCTCCAATTTAAAATTTCATAGGAATTAGTGTAACACCCCTTACTCTACCTGAGACCGGGATAGGGTACGAGGCATTAGCGGACAAACATACAAATATCCAACTAAAATACGGGCTATAAAATTTCATTTTTATTTCGAAACATTCATTCACATGCACATGGTCCCTTATTTGGGTCTACGAAGCCTAAAACATACTTTAGAAAGGTTTCAGGACTAAATCGAGAACTTTGGAAAGTTTTGGGAAAACATAGAAAATTTTACCATAAAACATAGTCACACGCCTGTGTGTCTCTGACACGCGTGTCCTCAGGCCGTGTAACTATCTGTTTATGATGTCAGCACACAAATTGAAGCATACGGCCAGGCTATACGTCCGTGTCTCCAGGCCATGTCCTTCACATGATTGAGACACACGACCATGTCTCAACCTGTGTAATTAACTCTTAGGCTATTTTCCAAGCCTTTTTGTCACCCTACATGCACCTACATTGTTTCAATAACATTCAACATCCTCTATTTTGATACAAATATATCATTTTCCTACCATCATGCATGCAATACACATTCTTACATTAACCAAAACTAGATATACCAGATCTTGTTCTCATTTTATACCAAGCCTAGACATACCATCAATTCACATACATAGAACAACGTGCTTGACTAAGACATTCCACACCAATTTCATGTTTAACAATAGTATTAATTATTCTTACCTTACACCTTTACATTAAGAATATGGTCACATCTATTGATCATAATCTATCCACCACATAAGCATGACATACCATACATTCGACCGTACCAAGATATCACCACGCACATATCATAAAGTAATGGATCAAGCATGCATAATCAATTAGACTTACAACCCAATAATCGAATATAAACCATATCACATGGCTATATAGGATTTAACCATAATAAGCCAATAAGTTTTGCCAAATCATACTAACAACTATCATACAGACTAAACCTCTATACATGCCACTCACTTGAAAACACTTGAAGTTTATCAATGCTTCACATCAACGTTCTGATAGTGTGATGCTGCCTCTGACAATCTCCAACCCTGAGCTGACCTTCCAATACTAAAAGAAATGAAAGGGGTAAGCTTTACGCTTAGTAAGTCCATATGAAATTAATAATCAATTTACCAATATGTTTCCTTAGGTAAAACAACTATAATTACACTTTTATTCATATTCTGGTCAAGCTGTCTACTCGAGTCATAGTTGGTAATTTATTTATAACTCGAGCTAAAGAATTCCAAATTATGATCTGTTAATTTTTCCAGAAACTAGACTCATATATATTCTTACCATAAAATTTTTAGAATTTTTGGTTAAGCCAATTAGTACAGTTTATTCATTAAATTTTCTTCTGTTTTGCTGTACAACAGTTCTGACCTCTTTTCACTAAAAACTATTTATATCATAGTACAGAACTCGGATAATACTCTTGTCTATCTTTCTAGAAATTGGACTCAATAAGTATTTTAATCATATAAATTATAACTCACAATAATTTTTTTACAATTTTTAGTGATTTTCTAAAGATAAGATAGGGGAGTATGGAATCACTCTGACTTTGTCTCAAAAGAACTCAAATATCTTATAATAAAAAATTGTTTTGCTTATAGTGTTTCCTTTATGTGCAACTAGACTCATTAAGCTTTAATTTCATATATTATTCAGCCTCTAATTTGCCTTCCACTATTTATGGTGATTTTTCAAAGTCCAGCTACTGCTACTATTCAACACTGTTTTGGTGCAAAATCACAATAGCTATCATAAAATTCATTGTTACTTTATACTCGTAGGCATGATTTAATATCATACATGTATCTTTCCACAAACCCTCATACTTTCATCAAATCATATAACATTACCGTTCATACATAATACACAAGGATATATATATCGCCATGAATCATCATAGTCATACGAGAACATAATGGCAAATACATACCTTTGCTTTCTTGCACATATACATGCAAACGTACCTGAATCGAATCCAATTTCACAAAATCATTTACTTTCTCGAAATGCCCGTTTGAACCATTTGAAAACATAAGGATACGCGGATAGCTCAGAAAGCATATACAATGCCTACGTCCCAGACGTGGTCTTACATGTAATCAAACATCTATGCCACTGTCCCAGACAGGGTCTTACACGAAATTAGATATGATGCCAATATCCCAGACATGGTCTTACACGTAAAACAAAAGTCGATGCCAATGTCCTAGACGTGATCTTACACGATATCACATATCGAAAATCCTATGTCATGACATATGTATCCTAACTATTCCTAAGGTTCATATGGGGCTTTTTAGACATTGGAGCTTTGTCGATACTTTTTTGGATGTCTCATTTTATTCAACTCATATATTCATTCATCATAGTTCAATGGCAAATAAGCATAAATAAACCATTTCAAATACATTTATTTGTATATAGACTTACATCTCATATACTATCAAAGCAATAACATTAAAATACACATTGCATTATTAAAAATCATATGAACTTACCTCGCATACAAAAATGGCCATTTTTACCATTTAAGTCCACTACTTGGTATTTTCTCGATTTTAGCCCGAATCTCGATTTCCTTGATCTAACATTACAAATATAGCTCATTTATTACTCACATTATTCAAATGAGTCCATAAATCATATTTTTACAAATTTGCATTTTGACCCCTAAACTTTTGCATATTTGCACTTTTGTCCCAAGGTTCAGAAATTAAACTTCATCCTATTTTCTTATGTTTTATGACATTCTATTCATTTTTCCCTTCTATGGATACATCAAATTCTCACTCTAACATGTACTTATGAACAATAGGTATTTTTACCGATTATGTTGTTTTACTCGTTTTCACGTAAAATCGCTTAGCAAAAGTTGTTTATCTAACACCCAATACTCATTTTCTACCATTAGACATCAAAATTCATGCATGTCACATATGGGTCAATTTTTAAACATGAACCCTAGCTCAAATTAATGGTAGAAATGGGTAAATCGAGCTATGAGGATTTCAAAAATGTAAAGAACATTAAAAACGGGGCAAAAATGGACTTACAATCAAGCTTGGAAGTTTTACAAACCCTAGCCATGTCTTCCATCTCTATATACAATCAAGCTTGGACTTACAAACACATTTTGCAACCTTTTACAATTTAGTCCTTTTGACTAAATTGAGTGCCCAAACGTCAAAATTTTCGAACGAAATTTTCACGAAATTATTTCTTGAAATCGTAGACCATAAAAATATAATAAAAATGAAATTTTCTTCATCGAATTTGTGGTCTCAAAACCACTGTTCCGACTAGGTCCAAAATCAGGATGTTACAATTAGACACCTTTAACTTGTAGAACTCAAATTTTGTACCTATTGCAATTTAGTCTTTCTAGTCAAATTAAGCACTCAATCGATAAAATTTCCTAACGAAATTTTCATTCATTTATTCTATCATGCTGTAGACCTTAAAGAAATAAAAATAATATTAATTATTTGTTCTTCAGATTTGTGGTCCCGAAACCACTGTTCCGATTTGACCTAAAAAGGGCTGTTACACTGTTTTTGTATGTCTGTCTTCAAGTGGTGCGTATTTTTACATTTGCATTAAAATTTTGGGTTTGGTTGTGAAGAGAAAGAAGTCTAATATGTTCTGTTTTGGCAGTTTAGGTGCAACTCATTAGTACTGCAGTTTACCGCATTGTACTACACATATGTCAGCTCTGCTGCATATTATCATCTGGGTGGCCTAGTCCAAATATGTGGTGTGTAGGTTTCGATGGGCCTTTCGAGGTCCTATGTAGTGTGCATGGTTGGTTGAGCTTCTTATAGCTCATTCGTGGTGTGAACAGGGGACGGAGAGGCGTTTGGCTAGATGGGTGGGATTATTTTTTGACTTCTTACATACCATTTGCATCTGGTTACATGTTTATTTGAACGTTGGGGTGCATGTATTGGTACGTATCCACTAAAGTACTTAGTCTTATGTGATTAAGTATTAGGTGTGATTGGAATTTTGTATTTCTGATCGGTTGTTCAGATAATGTTTTGAGAGCATTCTGGTTTGTTTCTTCAGCTTTTGCTTCTTACACTTGCCCTTAGTTTTCCCTTTGAGGTACTCTCGTAATCTGAAGTTGGACTTGGCATACTGGAGGTCTCGAAGTGACATGTTTTAAAATGAGCTAATTGGTTCTTTTCTTAGTTAATATTTTGTTAAGTCATTTTTTATTATAAACAATTATAAAAACTGTGGTATGAGTTTTGTTTTGGGTTTTCAAAAATTTTATTTTGGACTGAATTTTAGATACTGTGGATTTTTATTTTCGAATATTTTAAACATAACCTAAATTATCCGTTTGAATTTTTAAATGATTGATTGTTTTATTCGAATTTGGCACAGTGTGTTTGTAACTAGACTTTTGGATAGCATGTTTGATAAAGTTTTTCTACGACCGCTTTGATGATCAATGTGACCCTTGAGATCTGGTCTAAACTTTTAGGCCAGGTTTTGGGATGTTATATTTATTGGTCGGCCTGTGTTTTTACGTATCCATGTGCGCACATGTTATTTTAAAAAAATTACCACTATGTTTTGAAATGATTGGTGTTTTGGAAATGTTTTACAAGAATAAAATGCCTGAGACTCTGATACTGGTCCTAGTGGAAATTCGAAACTATAAGATTAGAACTATTCTACTATATATTTATGTTGTGTTCACTCTTGGAAATGTAGATTCTTAAGGTTGATTTCGAGGTTCGATATGGATTCTGAAGGTAAGCGAGATCGCGAGGATCAGTCTAGTAAGACTCTTGAGGAGTCGACAATTTCTTTGGGACATGTGTCTGTTTGGGAGTAAAAAGTTAATGTAATTCCACCAACTTTGGGTAACGATAATCCAGAGGTTGGTATTGAAGCATTGACTCAAGTAGTGAGAGAAGTGTTAGATAAAGTATATGAGGCTAGCATAGAAAGATATAAAGAGATGGTTCAAGGTAGGTGCATAGATTGTTGGAAGAAAAGAGATCGTAGTCCTTCGAGGTTGGAGCCTTAACCTTTGAAGTGTGTGAGAACGCAATGGAGTGTCAATAGCGAAGGTAATGTCAAGGGTTCAAGTGGTGGTGCGAGTGTCTCATTTTGTGGGCACTGTAAAAAGCGCCACCCAGGTGACTGTTGGAAGAAGTCAAGAGCATGTCTCAGATGCGGGTCTACAGAACATCAGGTTAGAGAGTGTCCTCGGTGACATTGAGACAGGTATGGGTGTAGGTCATTTTTGACATTGTGTGTTATTATTTTGAATGATTCATTTGACTGTTGGGTGGATAACGTTTATGTATGTGATGGAAAAATATGTATCTACTTCTGTGGCTAAGTGTTCTGGGTGTGTGTTTGAGGTCTTGGGTTCGAGCGTCTGTGTATGTAGGTATGTTGATCTAGTTTAGCGGTTAGACATTTGGGGTATGAGTGTGGGACTTAAATTATTGGTTTGAGATTAGAGTGTGTAGTAGGAACATAGTGGTAAGTTTTTTTATTAGACAACTGTTCTGTTAGTGGGAAAGTTTGAGGATGAAATTTCTTTAAGAAGGGGTGAGCTATAACACCCCGAAATTTAGGTTAGAAGGTTTGAGATTGGTAGGTAGGGTTAGTGGCTAGATCAGACAATTGGGTTTGTTGTTGTGTTTTATGTTAGAATGGGTCTGCTGGTCTGATGGTTGGTTGTGTGTTAGTGTACCTTTAGGTCCCGGGTTAGATTTCTTAGGTGTGTTTTGAGGGACTATTTTTTATTAGTTTTGTTTTGTTTATAAAATCTAAATATTTAGTTATTCTTTTATTTTTATTTATGTCCATTATTTTTATTTTGAAAGAGGCCAAAATTTTCTCACGTTTCTCTCTTCCATTTTCTTTTGCCAGTTTCTTCTCTCCCTTTTCCTCACGTGAGATATTTTTCCATTTTTTTTGGTTCCAATTTTTTTTGTTGGGGAGATTTTACTATTACCTTCAATACGGTATCGGCATGGTGGGTAATTGAGTTTTAGATCGAAGGTGTGGTGCTTTGATCGCGAAATCAGGCGTGGGTTCAAAACTTTTCAACTTTATTTGTAAATTGCTTAATTTGGTGTCGAAATGCGGTGGGATTTAGCAAATTCGTGTGTGTTTCAGTAATGGTACAGTCGTAACATTGTTTCGATATTATATTGCATCAAATTCGGTTTATTATAGTATGTTTCTGAATTTTTGGAGGTTAGAGAGTGTTTGGTGATGAAATTCACAATTTGCAGGCAATTTCGAGATGGTTTTGTGACCACACGAGCGTGTGCCACACATGGGCGATCCACACAACCGTGTGCATATGGGAATTAGGGTTTTTTGGCAAATTTTTGGCTGATTTGGGGATTTTAGTCAATTTTCACACGGGCCAGTGTCTACCCTGCACCTTATTTAAGCACAAGTAGGTAGAGTTACAAGGGCTGTCCACATGGCCATGTTCCTGGGTCATACAGGCATGTGTCATAGTCACATGGCCATATGCCTCCTTCATATGTACGTGTTAACCCCACACAGCCTAGGCACTTCCACACGATCGGGGCACACGACCGTTTGACTATGTTACCTAGTAGTTAGGTACCGTGACCTCTGATTCTGAATTTGGTCATCTGACTATGTGCATTTCTGATTCTGTTTGACTAAAGTATAGATGTTCGCAAGTTGTGTGTATTGTTTCTGTAAGTTAGTTAATAATCTATTTGCATACAGGCATTCGCATAAAATTTCTGATTCTGTATTCTATTTCTATATGTCTATCTTCAAATGGTGTGCATTTTTGCATTTGCATTAAATTTTTGGGTTGGGTTGTGAAGAGAATGAAGTCTGATTTGTTATGTTTGGGCAGCTTAACTGCAACTCATCAGTGCTGCGATTTACCACACTGTACTACACATATGTCAGCTTTGCTGCATATTATCATCTGAGTGGCCTAGTCTTCATACGTGGTGTGTAGGGTTGGATGGGCCTTTCGAGGTCCTATATGGTGTGCATGGTTGGTTGAGCTTCTTATAGCTTATTCGTGGTATGAACAGGGGACGGAGAGGTGTTTGGCTGGATGGGTGGTGGGATTATTTTCTGACTTGTTACATACCATTTGCATCTGTTTACATATTGTTTGTCTGAACGTTGCGGTGCATGTATTGGTACGTATCCACTAAAGTACTTAGTCTTGTGTGATTAAGTATTGCGTGCGATTGGAATTTTGTATTCTTATTTTGTATTTTGGATCGGTTGTTCAAATAATATTTTGAGAGCATTATGGTTTGTTTCTTCATCTTTTGCTTCTTACATTTTCCCTCAGTTTTCCTTTTCAGGTACTCTCGTAATCTGAAACTGGACTTGGCATACTGGAGGTCTTGAAGTGACATGTTTTAAAATGAGCTAATTGGTTCCTTTCTCAGTTCTTATTTTGTTAAGTCATTTTTTATTGTAAACAATTATAAAAATTGTGGTATGAGTTTTGTTTTGGGTTTTCAAAAATTTTATTTTGGACTGAATTTTAGAGATTGTGGATTTGTGTTCTCGAATATTTTAAACAACCTAAATTATTCGTTTGAATTTTTAAATGATTGAATGTTTTATTCAAATTTGGCAGTGTGTTTGTGACTAGACTTTTGGATAGCACGTTTGGTAAAGTTTTTCTACGATTGCTTCGATGATCAATATGACCTCCAAGATCTGGTCTAAATTTTTAGGCTGGGTTTTTGGGCGTTACAATACAATTACTAATCAACACTTTTCGAAACCCATAACTATCGAAATAATCCTTTATATAAGATATTCTAAAGTACACACATTTTTTTGGCTATATTCAAATAAAAAACCCCTAAAACAACATCGCTTTCGGTACAAAATTTTCTTATAGCGTCTTTGCCTCCCATCCCATGTGCAAAAGAATCAATAAACCAAATAAAGTTTTCACACAAAATAACCCTTCTCCTTCTACCTTTTAGGAATTTCAAGCGTGATTTTAAGAAGAAAACTTACTACTATTTAATATTACATAAGGTTATTTGTATAGTTTATTTTTCTTAGTATAATTATTTCTAAAGTTTCTTTACAGTTTATTAAAATAAAAAGTAATCTATTTTACTTTTCTTAGTATCAATAAACATATTGAAACCAAGTCAAAACATATATATGGTCCCTTATACGAGCATTCGACGCCTTAAAAATGAATTAGAAGCAAGTCAGGACTAAATAGGAAACTCAAAAAAAATTCAGGAAACAAGGAAAATTTCCAACATTGTAGGGGTCACACAGCCAAGAGACACGCTCGTGTCTCAAACCGTGTGGGCATTTGAAATAGGGACACACGACCATGTCCCAACCCATGTCCTTGCCTGTGTAATTCACTGACTTGGTCACACGGCCAAGCCACACGCCCATGTGCCAGGCCGTGAACCCTTCGAAATAACCTCACATGCTTGTGTGCCAGGCCGTCTGCTAGGCCATGTAATAACCTGACGTGCAACCTTTTGAAAGCTACAAGGGACACATGACATTGTCACCTGGCTATGTCTTACACACAGCTGAGACACACACTCGTGTCTTTACCGGTGTGGAAAAAAAAGGCTATTTTACAAGTCATTTTTCTCAACCAATTTGGCATGTACCTTCAACTACAAATGTATGTATACACAAGCCATAATAAGGCACCCAAAACATGCATATTCTAGCCTTATAAAAAATTGTGTGATCACATACAACCAATATACCCTTAGGTACCTCAAATGACAATATATAAACATTTATAATCATGTACTCTATTTGACTAAAATACTCAACTAGCTTATAAGCACATTTTCCTCAATACATCCTATATGGTTCACTTACCAAAACTTCTTAATTGGTACCAAATATGCCATTCTAGACTAGTACCAAATCAC
Source organism: Gossypium hirsutum (assembly GCF_007990345.1). Lineage (NCBI taxonomy): Eukaryota > Viridiplantae > Streptophyta > Magnoliopsida > Malvales > Malvaceae > Gossypium > Gossypium hirsutum. Next base: position 82,253,539 of record NC_053424.1, on the reverse strand, counting down.
CATATAAGTCATACATACAAAATTACCAATTCACCACAAAATTCATCAAACCACAAAACCCATTTAACCATCCTTGTACCTTCCATTAATCAAACAAAAAATAAGCCACATATCAACCATGACAAGGCTACTTATATACATATCAAAATATACCAAAACACAAGCCAACTCAATTGACTATATTCACAACAAAACATATAAGCCAACATTAGCCCCAATACCTATACATGCCATTATAACCAAAATTAAACAACCAAATGTACCAAAAGAGCTGATGGATAGTGTGATATAGCTCCAACAAGCTTCCAACCCGAACGAGCTTCTGATTCACTATAAAACACAAAAAATAACGTAGAATAAGCATTTAAGCTTAGTAAGTTCATGTAACATAGAATTTAACTTACCATTTAGTCTTATAAAGGTAAGTAAACAAAGCATATCCCAACACAATTTAGTCAAAAGCCTAAACACATATACACTAACCATGTTAGCCATGTAAATACATATATAAACCAATAATAATGTAACAACTTAGTTTTAGATAAATCGGAACAGTGGTTTTAGAACCACAAATTCAAGGTCAAAAAATTATTTTAATATTATTTTTTGTGTTTCCAGCATGTGATTATATATGTGTGAAAGTTTTGTGAAATAATTTTATCGTTTGGATGCTTAATTTGAGAAAGTGACTAAATTGTGTAAAATGCAAAATTTGTATTCTATTTGATTAAGGTGTCTAATTGCTATAGTTGATTAAATGCGAGGTCCTTATGATGTTATTATGCCATTGATAAGGTTAATGGACATTAATGGCCTTATAATTGATGTTTTAAATGTTAATAAACCGAGGTTAATTAGGTAATTTATGAATTTAGTATAATAAAACAAAACAAAAATTTAAAATGGTGTTCATCTTTCTTTCTACAATCGAAAACAAAAGAAAAAGAAGCCATTTTAGGGTTTTGATATTTGACTAGCATATTCTTTGATTAAGATATGTCTTTTGCTCAGTTTTTGATGATTTCTATGTTTTTGTGACCGTTGCTTTGAGTACTAGCTAGCCCGTGCCTTAATTTTCTAATTTTTTGATGATTTTATGAAGTTCTATTGCTGAATATATGTGCTTTGTGATGGTTGATGATGAAATATGGAAGATAAATGATAGATTAATATGTTTTGTTAAGTGATTTTTAGAGAAAATACAAATTAGAGATTAATTTGTGAAAAGATGAAAATGTGGGGTTAAAAGTGTGAATAAATGAAAGATATGGGATACTAAGGGCATAAGGGTAATTCAACCAAGCATGGTCTAAATTGAATTTTGTGTATTTATGAAATAGGGACTAAATTAAATAAATGTGGAACTTTAGGGGCTAAAGTGTAAAAATGCCCAAATAGGTATTTTTGGACTAAATTTATTGAGTTGGTGATTAAATGAGTTAATTTTGAATGCATATAGATCAAGAAAAAAAGAAATCGAATTTAGATCGGGGGAAATCAAAAGTTGTTGAGTAGTCGATCTGATCCATTCAATGTATATACGAGGTAAATTCATATGCAAATAAATGTCTTTAAATTGAATTATACATGTTTAATTGTCATTGAATTGTTAAGAATGTTGAACGAGCAAATACGAGCAAGAATCGACAGAATTACGACATCTGAATGTCCCGTACGAACCTTAGGAATAGTATAGGATTCGAATGTCATGACATTAGGATTACCGAGATATGATTACATGTAAGACCATGTCTAAGACATTGGCATTGAATTGTGATTACGTGTAAGACCATGTCTTGGACATTTGCATCGTTATATGATTTTGTTTAAGACCCTGTCTGGGACAGTGACATCGATATGTGATAACATGTAAGACCATATCTGGGATATGGCATTGTACGAGCTATTGTGATTTTCGAGTATCCTTAACGATTCTGAATGGTTCAATGGGCAAAGTCAAGTCGAGAAAGAATATGTGAATGAGTTAAGTGACTCAGGTACGTACAATATTCATACGAGTATTGAAAAGAGAAGTATTTGATGAATTCAATTATGATATTCAATATGTGTTTAATGAGAAAGGTTTGTGAACTTGTATGTGTTTAGCTATGCTTAGCATAATTGAATTGATATGCAAATACTCTTATGATGATTTTATTTTTATGTGACTTACTAAGCTTTTAAAGCTTACTTTATGTGTTCTTTTCCTATTTTATAGATTAGTGAAGCTAGCTCGGACTTGGGATCATCAGGAATCGTCATCACACTATCGATCATCTTGTTGGTACTTTTGAAGCTTTGTATATATGGTATATGGCATGTATAGGCTAGTATTATCTAGGTATGTTTTGGAGTTATGATATTAGCCATGAGATTTGGCTTGTAAATGGTGATGTGTATGGCCATTTAAGTTGACTTGAATTATTTGTTTGATAAGTGATATATGTGATGTATATATATATATGGCCTTATGTTTTGGCATATTTTGTGATGGCTATATTTTTGCTTGTGTAGCTAGTTGACAATTGGTGTATTAATGTTTAGAAGATGGCATGTAGTGGCTTGATTTTGAGATGATGATATGGTATGTTTTGTGACAAGAAATAGTAATTAAAATGATGAAGAAATGCATTTAGAAGTTATGTAAATTTGATGATTTTGGTATAATGATTTGGTATGTTTTGGCCATGGATTTAAATAGTTAAGAGGATAGTTTGTAAATGGTATGAATTGTATATGAATTGACATGTTTTGGCTGCCTAGAAATGTATTGAAATGGTACCATTTTGATTGCTAGGTGTGTATGAGAAAAGGGTAGGAAATTGGCTTTACAGGTAGCCTATTTTTGTCTACACGGGTAGAGACACAGGCATGTGTCTCAGCAGTGCATGACTCACGGTCATGTTACACGGCCGTGTGTCCCCTGGGGTAGCCCTTCGAATTAAGTCAGTATACCCTACAGGTCTGGCACGACCTAGACACACGGGCGTGTCTATTGGCCGTGTGTAGCACAGTGGCTGGCACACGGGTATGTGGCTGGCCGTGTGACCCAAGTCAATAACCCCTCCAGTTTTCCCACGGCCATGGCACATATGCGTGTCTCCCACCGTGTGGTGCAAGTTAGTATGTATGCCCTATTTTCACATGGTCTAAGACACTGGCGTGTCTACTAGCCTTGTGAGGCACACGTCCTATTCACAAGGGCGTGTGACACTTGAATGTTTGAAAATTTCATGTGTTTCCTAAAGTTTGCAAATGTTATCGGTTTAGTCCTGAACCTCTTCCAAGCATGTTTTAAGGACTCGTAGAGCCTTATAAGGGACATTGTGATTATATTGATCGATGTTTATGTGAAAAATGTATGATTTATGTTGTGATTGATTGGTAATACCTCATAACCCTATTCTAGCTATGGATACGGGTTAAGGGTGTTACAAATCATGGATGAGCTCAACAATTAATCAAGTTTCATGTACATGTATCATCCATTCCATATATCTATATCATGTAATATCATTTCCGTGTATTTCGTGTGTATACCTTTAAAAGTTCGTATTGAACTCATATCATTTCGTATCATAACATTTCCCATTGAACCATTTAGAATATCGTTGGATACCCAGGATAGCTCACACATAGTGTGCTAGCTCATATAACTATAATATGTCAATTCATAAACATGTATGCTCATACAAGCTATGAATCAGTATGCTCACTCGAGCTATAGATCGATATGCTCTTACGAGCTATAAATCTGTATGCTCATATGAGCTATAAATCGATATGCTTCTATGAGCTATGGGTCAGAACGTAGCTACACGATGCTACTCACACGAGCTATGGAGTATTCGCAACACATGCAGGACCTCAGCCATCGGTAGAACATTTAGGACTAGCACCCAAATTATGTAAACCCTAATGACATATCATTTGTATCCTACGGATTCTTAAGGTTCAAACGAGGCTCAGTAATCGTCGTACGTTGTTGGATATGCAATCAAAAATTATGTATAACAATTCATAACATATATATATTTCAATTAAAAACACATAAAGACGATTTAATTACACGAACTTACCTCGATAAATATTCGTAGATATGGAGGTGACTAATCCGAGACTTTCTCTTTGCCCCGATCTAAAGCCATACAGGGTCTGTCTTGATCTATACGGATAAATTGAACTCAATTTAATATATATTTCATTCAATTTAGTCCAAAACATATTTTTGACAAAATTACCATTTTACCTTTATACTTTTAATTTCTTTGGAATTTAGTCCTTAGGCTCGGAAAATATAATTTTACCCCTACCCAAGCCTAGCTGAATATCTTATACACTTATAGCAGCCACATATTTCATTAATTCATAATTTATACCATGAACTTATCATATTTTTCAATTTAACCCCTGATTGATAATTTTATCAAAAATTCCTTTACAAAAGTTGTTTATCTAATAACAACCATCTATTTTCTATCATCAAACTTCAAAACTCATGTATATTCATCAATTGTAAAAAACTAATAGTTTAACAATTTCACAAATTAGTCCCTGAGCTAGCTAGATTAAGCTACAACGATCCCGAAAACATAGAAATCATAAAAAAGGGACAAAAATGCATACCTAATTGAGCAACCAAACTGGTCGAATGTAGCTTCAACAAAAATGGCTTTCTTTTCTCTTCACAATCGGTTGAAGAAAGTAAAAGATAATACTTCATATTTTATTATATTTAATTTTAACCATTATTTACTTATTTACTTAATTAACCTTTTAAAACTTTGAAAATTACACAAAATTTTAAGCCATCATATTCCACTAACATATAAATGGTCTAATTACTAAAGAAGAACTTCCACTTTAGCTACTAGAACTCAACTTTTGTACTTTACGCGATTTAGTCATTTTTATCAAATTGAGCATGTAAACGGTAAAATTTCTTAACAAATTTTTTATGCAGTACTACTTTCATGTTGTGGACAATAAAATAATAATAAAATAGATTTTTTGACTTTAGATTTGTGGTCCCAAAACCACTATTTTGATTTTACTGAAAACGGGCTGTTACACTTTCAATAGTCACTCGCGACCTCGCTTAACACCAAAAGGTGGAGGGATAGTGGTCTTTGTTTGTTTAGCCTTCTTAGAGGGTCATCCTCATGGCATTTTGGTGCTGATGAAGGTTTTGGGCTTAGAGGGTACAAAAGGATCATTGGGCAGACAACCACGAGGTCTAGGATGAGAGATGACGATGCCAGGTGGAAGAGGAACCTTGTGCTTAGGTGGACGCCTACGTCCACCCTTGGGTGGTGCATTGGGATAAACTCCCAAGTAATTATTCTTTAACATCACAGTTTGATCGTTTTGTTTTATCTTGTTGAGGTGGTGGGAAAGGAGAGTGGTGTGAGCCACTAGTGATCTAGGTGAGTTGACTCGATGTGCTTCCTGATTTCGAACTTATTTGACCCTAGTTTTTCATTCAATGCATTTATTGCTTCCAAAATCATCTACAAAGCCAAATCAAAACCAAGAATAAGCTTACAAGAAATGACCCAACAAAACTTTAGGGTAAAAATCTCTAGATCTTGAGGGTAGTAATAGTCTAGAATATAAGACCATGGAGCATGAGGATGGCCTTGTGTATCATTAGTAACTTCAGTCGCCATTAAAATTTGAGCACTTTTCTTTTATTTACTTTTGCTTGAGAGGAAAAGAGAGAATTGTTGTTGTGAAAGGGGGCCAGATTTAAAAAGGAGAGCCTTGGGGATAGGAGGAGGAAAAGAAAATGGGAGGAACAAGTGTAGGACCTATGATCCAACGGCTAGGGATGGCTACATCTAACGAATTTAATTTATTTCTTAAGAGATTACGAGGTTCAGCGACATAGAAGGAAGCTGAACCAAGATGGAAGGTTGGTAAACACGGGAATTACAGATTTCTTTTAGAATACATCCAATGATTGTTATTTATTACATATGAGAATATCAAGATTGATGACGTAGAAGGAAGTTGAAGGATTACTTATGAATTTCTCTTCAAACTCACGGTTTTTTAAAGAAAAAGGTTTTTTAGTATATATTTCGTGTGTCAACATATTGTTGGTTGGCTGAAAGGTTTTGAGGTTTATTAAAACGAGATAGAAATGACAGTACACAATCATGACCCCCTCAATTGTCTCGTACTCTCTCGTCCCTGTCAAGGTTTCGAATTTGAAGGTTATTCAAACCATATATTTATTATTGTCTCAGGCATTTTATGTCCAAGTGTTTTCATGGATTAGAGTTGAGATCATATTCCTTTGAATGCCTTTAACATACTAAGTTTAGTTTTGTTTGATGGATTTTTTTTTTGAATTTTTGGTTTGATTTGTTATTTTTTATATTAATTTTTAGTTTTAATTTTAATAAAATTGATTTTTTAATTTAATAAAGTTTCAATAAATATCTTTTTTAAATTTAAATATTGAAATAAATAAAAAAATCAATAACTCTTATATTGCTGTAAATCCATTAATAAATGGATGTTCATAGCACTCCCAAATTTATCCTATTGTAACCCTTAAAAGATGAATGCCAATAACACCTAAATTCACTATCTTGTAACACCTAAATTATATAGGGTACCTTAATGTTGGTCCTTAATGCTTTGTAATTTATTATTTTTGAAGCCCTACAAATAGAAGGTATGCACAAGCTTATTGGATGCCAATGTGAAAGTTGAATAATTCTTTCATCTTTTGTTCTTCTCACTTGTTCATTCTATATTTCTTTTAAGTTTTATAACACGTTATCAGCACAAGCCTTAACAAGTTCATGATGGAGTTCACGTCATTGCGATTATATATAATTTGCCCATAAAGCTCTCGTTGAACTATATACAGTATACATATTTTCATCATTATTTTAATTTATTTATCATATTTTTATATAAAGAGAAATATTCAAAGCATACAAATCAGTTCTTTCCTTTTCTAAATTATTTTGGTTTATACATAATTTTTTTAAAGCTTACTAAAAGAAATTTCATTATTTTAATTTGTTTTAAGTTGTTATTTTGACTATTTCTCTCTATGTCAATATTTGACATACATATTATTATTTCACAAATTTGGTATAAATAATTAGATTGTTTTATTAGTGAGAATGTTTATTATCATGATCTTGCTCAAAGTGATAATTCCTTTTATTGACGATCAAAGTTACCCTCTATAGTTTCTAAGATCTTAGATGGCAAGATGCAAAGTTTTTAAAGAAATTTCTTTTATTTAATGTTTCATATTTGATTATCTTTTTTAGCTAATTCATGACCAATTATGATTGTTTTGATTAACTTATTTTATTTTTATGATCTTATATGGATGGTGAAAGATTTAATATTATTATAGATTTTGATTCAGTGCTTTTGACATCGAGGTGTCTTAGTATCATATAAGTTATTTTGAAATAACAGTTTTCTATCGATGAATTTTGAATTTGCTTACTTTTTGATAAAATCATCAAGGCCCAACGTTGAACAAGAAATTTGCTATTAAAACTTTCGTAGAAGAAAAGAAATTGAGGTAATTTCACTTATCAAATTACATGCTTATATGTACCTGTATTTTTGTTAATAAAAGTTTTTTTTTCTTAATATATGCTATTTGATAATTATTTGGTAATTTCATCTCAATGGTGATAGATTAATTTTAATGTTATAAATTAATAGATTTTTAAATCACGATTCATAATATTATCGATCATTTTTATTAATCAAGGCCTAAGGTTCATCATAATATGTGACCTTGTATCGGTTCTTAGTCATCGTTAAACTAGTTGCTTTATGTGTTTATTTGATGGTCTCAATTTATATATATATATATATATATATAAGTTTTCTAAATTCTAGACATCATATATATATTGGACTTTGATATTTTTTAAAATTCTCTTAATCAATAATGATTATGTTGTCTACAATTCCAATTGGGGAGATGACTAGTCTTAGCTATCGGAGCAGTTGACTCCACAGGTAGAGACATAGATGTATTCATTGGCAGAATGATATATTGAACTGGACCCAAGATGAATTAATTTTGAATCTGTTTGTGAATTAATTCACTTGTGACATTCATGGTGTGATTTACCTAAATTCTAAGTTAGTCACTCACAATGCGTATGCAACTCATGTGCTTTTATTTAAATGGAGGCTTATACTCTAAACATGATCAAGCCTATAGCCAATATGTTAGGTACATGACTTGTCTATGGCATGGCTTTACTAGCAACATTGGAATCCGTACCTTAATTAAAGAGTTAATGATATCTTCTTATTGGCATTGTGTGGATTGATAAACATGTAACGTGGCTACGAGTTGCTAGATCTTGAATGAGCAATTTATCATAGTCATTTGTTGACAGTGGTCATGTTAATCATTAAGAAGACACAATGGTGACAATGAGATAAAATAGGATTGTATTGAGTGAACGGATTTAACTTAAAGGAATCAAGGATATCATATGAGAGTAACACATACATAACGAGGTCATTGGACAAAGAAGTTGGATGAATTGCTTTCATAAAGAGTATACAATAAGAAGTTTTCAATCATGGTACTTCTTGTGGACTGACTCCATGATTAAGTAATTGTGAATTATCAGAACAATGCTTTTGGACATAATAGCAATTACTAGAGCCTAATTGTTTATGTCTGATTGGTCCCTTCGTTAGCTCAACAAAGTCTTAATTGAACTGCATTTGAATCAAAAGAAAATTCTACGACTTTGGAGATAATTTAATTGAGTCGATTTATTTGATGTGGAATTAAATTAGGTGGTTGTAAGAATTGCTCAACTAGAGATTTTGATTAAAGAATTTTCTTGAAAAATTAGTTTGGAAAATCTAAGTGATTTTTGGAAAAATTAATTTTGATCAAGTAAAATTAAATTAATCAAGTTAATTAAAATTAATATGATATTTTGGAAATTAATTTTCAAGTTAGACAATTGACCCAATGGGTAATTGAACTTGAAAATTGGACCTGAGATCGTAAATTGGACTTGGGAGCCCAAAAACTAGTCGAACTAGACCAACGGTCCAACCAGTGGCTAGACCGGACCTGTCGGGTCATCACTGACCAAAACCGACAGTAGCCAAACCGGTTCGGGGTGTTGTAAAGATGTCGCACCTGCATCACTGAACACGGCGGTGCCTGCGACTGCGATGGTAGAGTCTCGGTGGCCAACAGTGGTTGGTTTTTGGTGGTTGAACAGTGGAAGGGTTACATTCCTATTTGGGCTCTACCAGAGAATTTGATTTCAGATTAACTATTCCAAAAATAATATTATTTTATAGTTTAATATTAAATTTAATTTAATACTTATCTTAATAGTATTTTATTAATTTAATATTAAAATGATTATCTTAATATTAAATTTAATTTAATGTTTATATTGTAGGTAAACATTCTATTATTTTAATAAGATTTAATATTAAATTTAATCTAATATTTATATTGATAAATATTATATTAATTTAATATTAAAGTGATTAAGTTTAACCATAGTTGAACTTTCTAGACTCTCCCTATATAAAGAGAGCATTGGGTAATTATTTTACACACACACATAAATTTAAGAAAAAGTTGTAGAGAGAATTATCTGAAGAGATTATTTCAAAAACTTTCTAGATATATTTTTCTGATTTATAACTTAACCCAAAAGTTTAGAGAAATTGAAAAATTACCTCACTAGTAATTTTTCTGAAAAAAATTTCTGAATCGAAGCTAGCCCACACTCGGTAGACGTGAGCTTGAGGATAATGGAGAAGACTACTCAGTCGAAGCCCTCATCCTAGATGAATTGAAAAGGTAAAATTTTGATTAAGTGTTTATTACTTTAGATATCACAATCAAGATATTGTTTTGGAAAAAAATTTAAAACTCTGGTTTTTTTCTAAATTTATTTTCCGCTGCGTTTTCCAAACCCATTTTTTCCAACAATTGGTATCATAAGCCAGGTTGTGTTCTATCTATAAGTATAAACAAATCATCAAAATAAATTTCTCTTCTTCTTGAATGATTTGATTACATAAAAAGTGACATTCGTTAGACCTTATGCATATTTTGAGTTATATATGGGAATGGATGCGATATTATATATTTGTTATATAATTATTCTTTATTGTCGAGGTTTTAGTTCTTAGGAAATAGACTGTGGACTATCATCTCCATGTAGGGCTATTTTTTTTAAAAAATTCATGGAATTCTTGTGAGCTGAAAGGACATAGGACTTAAATGTAATTCTTCTAAAAGGAGTCCATGGAGAGGAAAAGATGCAATGGCGGTTGAAGACCCAAGGAATGGCTTGTGGAGAAAAATTATATAATTTTATTTTCTAGAAATAGAACCACGGAAATGTTGGCTGGCAATTTTATTTTAATTTCTTATCTCATTATATATTTGTTTTATAATTGTTTATAACATTTAAATTATGTAATGTTATAATTGTGATATATATATATGAGATGATCCACGGTTGATCAGTTAAAAAATAATAAGTGTGGTAATGAGAAAATACATGTGTTGTATTATTCTATTCACTTCTTTAGGTTATTCGATAACTATGAGAAATGTGGTAAAGAGAGGGTGCATGTCTAGAATTGGCTCTGGCTAGGAAAGGCTTGGTTTTTAAGCAGTCAAATTTGACTCACCTCCCATTCCTGGGACCTTACCTGGTGCATAGTTTATGTAACAGCCTATTTTCCAATGGTGTCAGAAACAATGGTTTTAGGGCCACAAATCTGACAAGTGAGCCCGTAAATAGTACTATTTAATATTTACGAGTCCAATATAACATTATAATAAATTTTGATTTGATAATTTATGTTACTTGAATGAATAGTTAGGTTCAAATGGTATGTCCCTAAAGTGAAGTAGTTTTAGAAAATGAGGTATGAAGATCTCGTTTCTCTAAACCGAGCCCATAAATATTTTATTAAATATTTATGGAGTGTTATTAGGGTTATATTTAAATTTGGTTAAGAAATTTTAATATTTGGAAGTTAATTAAGTAAAAAAGGACTAAATCGTAATGTTGCAAAAATTAATCAATATTGTTTTTATTAATTAAAATGCATAATTAATAGTTGTTTGAGGGTCTAAAAGTTAGACCACTTTTATATAGTTGGAAGATTAGGCAAGGTTTTCTATGCTACAATATTATTAAGTTAATAATAAAATAAGTTAAAATAAGAAAACAACATATTTCCACTTTCATTCTTTTTCTTCATCAATCGAAATTGTCATTTTTGAAGCTCCAAGTTTCGGTCAAGCTATTCATCTTGCATGTCAAGAAACAGCTTGAACAGATACAAATGACAGAAAAGTCAAAGTAGCAGAATAGTGATCGAATCATGTTAGAAGTTGTTTATGAGTTCAGGTAGGTTTGTAACTTGATTAAATCAATTAGTTGTTGTTTCAGTTGTTTAATATCTAATTGTTTATATATGAATCGAGTTTGTTAGGTTAAAGGAAATGATTAAGACCATAGTTGAAAGACACTATGGCACCATACCAAAAACGAGTAAGAACATAGCTGAAAGATGTTATGGCATCACGATTCTATCGAGTAAGACCATATCTGAAAGACACTATGGCATCACAAATCAAACGAATAAGACTATAGTTGAAAGACATTATGGCAACATGACAAAAAATGAATAAGACCATGGTTGAAAGACACTATGGCATCAAGTCGAGAATAAATAAGACCATGGTTGAAAGACACCATGACATCCTCCACTCATTTGCTATTCAGGTAACACATTTCAGGTGAGGCATGTATCGTAAGTATGAATATGAATTGAATGTTTAACTAGTATAGTTTGATAATGAATATTAAGGCTTTGGTGCGATTATATGCTTCATATGTCTATAAATATGTTAACTCATGATGTTGTGGTGTATTATATCAAGCTTTGTGCCTAGCAGGCTTCGTGCCGGTGTATTATATCAGGCTTTGTGTGTAGCACCCTTCACCCGTATTCGATGCTAAAACAGGGTTACGAAGCATTACCGGACTTACATCGCAACAATCATACAAAATTTGAGTCGTAAATTTCAACCAAATTAAAACCATTTACATTCCGTCCTAAAGTCCCTAATACGAGCCAATGAGGCCCTAAACATGCGTTGGAAGTGGTCCAAGGTTAAACCGAGAACTTAAAATTTTTTTTCCATGTACAGGGGTCACATGCCTGTGTAGGTAAGTCGTGTGGTCACACACGCCCGTGTCCCTAACCCGTGTAACTATCTGTTTTGCAAGGCATGAACAAATTGAAGTCACACGGCCAAGTCACACGCCCGTGTGCTAGACCATGTGGTTAATTAATTTTCATAAAATAGGTGCAGACTTCACACGACCAGGACACACGCCCATGCCCGGGGTCATATCCCTCACACGGCTGAGACACACACCCGTGTCTCTGCCCGTATGCTCAATTCTAAGCATTCTGTTTCTCAAAATTAAGTTGCAGGGGACACACAGCCAAAACACATGCCTATGGGACAGGCCGTGTGTCTACTCGCGTGGACAAAATAAAGGCTATTTACCAAGCGATTTTCCACCCTCATTTACACATACACATACACAAATTCAATGGCATGATCATGGTGTACTTAGGCAACCAAAACATCCACAATCATGGCGAACACATGTCAATGCAATACCATTATCTATCATGCTCAAGACATTTCAATATGCTAAATCAAACATACCAATTTCACATTCAAAACACCACTAAAACTACTTCCAATTTGCATTAACTTATCAAGATAATCCATTATACCAATAAACCAAACTCATCCATTTCACAACAATTCATTAAGCCACAATCAACATTTACCAAATCAATATAAACCACATCACCAAAGGGACACTAGCACATACATGTATATATATATGAACTTACAATCAATTTAACCAAAATAAGCCAATTTACATGGCCAAATACCAAATCAAGACTTTGACTATTACAAACCAATAAATTTGGCCAAAATCATGATGACACATATAACAAAATGACCAAGTCCCTATATATGCCATATATTCAAAATATTAAGATCATTGATACCCAAAATGACAGTTTGATAGTGTGATGCGATCTTTGATGATCTCTAATCCGAGCTAGCTTGGTGACACTATAAAACATGGAAAGCAAAAAGGAGTAAGCTATATAGCTTAGTAAGCTCGTATGAAAGAAATAAGCAAATATTACCATACATTTAACATTAAAATAATAAATATACGACAATGTAATTTGCCATAATCTCATAACCATAGTTCATTCCATCACAACTTACCTTGAGTTCATCATTTCGTGAATTTAATAATCATAAGTTTTATGCACATACCTGTGCCAACTCGTAATGGTTTCATACTTATTCTCATATTTGACATACCTAATGAACCACTTGGAATAATAATATCGGATACTCGGGAAGCCTTGCACATAAGGTGTCATATATGAAGCTATTGCTACCTCTATCTCATAACACATATATGCTAGCTCTCGAGCCATCATCGGGCCTGCTCACACAAGTTTTCAGTCAAGACATAGCTACACAGTACTGCTCACACAAACTGTCAAGTAACTGTATCATATGCTAATATACTTAGCCACTGGTAGGACGTACAGGACCAGCACCCAGATCACATAACATACTACCTTAGTGACATGTCACTTGTATCCTAATCTATTCCTAAGGTTCGATTGGGATTTCTTGTTTGCCAAAACGTCATTGAATGTGTTTGTAGAGCTATTTACACAATTCATACAAAATTAAAGCATTTAAAATACTATTATAATAAAGCTTATTTACATACAAACTTACCTCGAATGCAAAAACGGCAAAACGGATCTATTCGTCAATTATTTTTTTCCCCCGATCTATACCTGAACTTTGTTTTTCTTGATCTATAATACCACATTTAACTTATTTAATCGTCAAGCTATTCAATTCAGTAAAACTCACATTATGGAAAAAATTACATTTTTGCCCCTAACATTTCAACAATTTACAATTTAGTCCCGAAGCTCGTAAAATGAATTTATTTCAATTTCATCCCAACCCAAGGCTAGCCAATATTACTTGTACTCATAATAGCCCACATTTTTTATTTATTCACACTTTTCTATACATTTTACGGCCTTTTACAAATAAGCCCCTATTTGACCTTTTTATTGAAAATCACTTTACAAATGTTGTTTAACTAACAACAAACATACATTTTCTACCATCAAACATCAAAATGCAAACATATTCGACATGGGAAAAATTTTATACATTAACTTTCTATCAAATTAGTCCTTAAAATAGCTAGATCAAGTTACAACGATCTCAAAAATATAAAAATCATTAAAAACAGGATAAAATTGGACTTGCAATCGAGCTTGAAAGCTTGGCCAAAACCCTATCTATGGTTTCTTGTAAAATTCAGCTATAGGGGGACAAAATTGAGAAGATGGACACTTTTATTTAGTTAATTTTGTCTTTATTAACCAAATTACTAAAATGTCCTTGATGCATAACTCTAAAATTTCACCTAACCATGTCTATTTTTGTCCATCCTAAAGTATAATAGTCTAATTATGATTTAAGGACCTCCAATTTAAAATTTCATAGCAATTAGACACCTTTAACTTATAGAACTCAAATTTTGCACCTATTGCAATTTAGTACTTCTAGTCAAATTAAGCACTCAATCGATAAAATTTCTTAACGAAATATTCACACAAATATTCTATCATGCTGTAGATCTTAAATAAATAATAAAATAAATATTTCTACTTCATATGTGTGGTCCCGAAACCACTATTCTAATTTGACCCAAAAACGGGCTGTTACATTGTGCATAGCAGGCTTCGTACAGGTGTATTATATCAGGCTTCGTGCTTAGTAGGCTTCGTGCTGGTGTGTCATATCAGGCTTTGAGCCTAGTAGGCTATGTGCCAATGTATTGTATCAAGTAAGTTGTACTGAAAATATTATTTTCATTGTCCAATGTTATTTTATTTGGTTCAATGAGCAATTAAAGGTTAAAATGAAAAGGTATGTATATAAATGAACAATGTTATTTAGAATAGAAAATGGAAAATGTAATGTAAGTATTTGGATTGAAAAGATAACATTTGAAGTATGTGAATAAATGACTTATATAGTGAAATTCTTTCCATGATATGAATGAGTAAATAAAGCTTAAATGGGTATATGAAAAAATGGAATGAATCATGATTTTAGATAATCAAATGGATTATAATTATATGCATAATGTAAAGAGAATGAGGTTACATGATATATGTACAAGTGTTGGATTGTGAAATTGAAATGTTGATATGTTTTATGCCATGTCTTGGTTGATATTATAAGTGCATTATTTCACCAACTAATTTTATGAATTTGTGTGTATAGGAAAGGATGTTTGGCCTATAATGAAATGAAACTATCTTTGATTGTTTTATTTAATATATACAATAAGTTTAAGTTCCTAATACGAGTTTACTAAGCACTAGTTGCTTACATATGTGTTTTATCTTTTTTTTAGATCATCGGGAAGCTCAAACAGTTGGAATCAAAGTCGGAGCAAGGCCAAACTATTCATCAATCCATTTTGATAACTTTTGAATATGTATTGAAATGGTTATAAATGGCATGTACAGGGTTATGTGTTAAATTGGTTTACTTTGGGTTGTGTCAAGCTTGTGTATGCCCTAATATCTTTTGTTAATGGTTGTGCATGGTCTTTGAAATTAAGAAATGTAATAGCTCGTTTTCAATGAAATCAGAACAATGCTTTCGAGACCACAAATTTGAGTCCGGAAGAAAAATTATTTTAATATTATTTTATGATTTGCATTATAATTGAAATACTGTATGAAAATTTCGTAGAAAAATTTTATTGGTTACATGTCTATTTAGAAGGAAAGGACCAAATTGCATAAAATGCAAAATTTGAGTTCTAGTAGCTATAAGTATCAAATAGTTATGGAATTCAAAATTAGAGGTCTTTATATGGCAAAGAGAACATTAAGAGGAGTTAGTAGATAAGTATGATTAGTCATCCATGGAAAATTAAATAAAGAAAATGACTAAATTGGAAAGTAAAAGATGAAAAGATGATAAATAATAAAATAACATAAAATATCATCATTTTATTATCTTTCCTAAAATTAAAGACATGGAAACCCTAGTTATGGATGGAGAGTTCAAGCAAACTATTTTGGCTTAATTAGGTATGAATTCTTGTCTCGTTTTTAGTAATTTTTGTATTTCTGATATCGTAATAGCTTAATCTAGCTATCTCGGGGATTCATTTGCAAAGTTATCAAAGTGCTAGGGCTTTTCCATGGATGAGTATGCATGAATTATGAAGTTTTATGCTATAAAATGAAAGGTTGTTGATAGATAAACAACTTTTGTAAAGAGAATTTTGATAAAGTTATAATTTAGGGACTAAATTGAGAAAAATGTAAAATTCATGGAAAAATTTTAAATTTTATGAAATACATGGGCTGCTATTGTTACATGTAAAAATTGGCTAGGCTTGGAATAAGGATTAGATTGCATGAATTTCATTTTTCGAGCCTAGGGACGAAATAAGAATTAATTAAAAGTATGGGGCAAAATGGTAATTTTACCGAAGATGTGAAATGGACTGAACTAAATATGAATTGTATTGGATTGATGTTAAATTCATTCGTATAGATCAGGATATATCAAAAATGGAGTTAGATCATGGAAAAGAAAAAGTGTCAGATTAGTAGATTTTGTGTACACAAACAAATGGTTGAGCTAAGTTCGTGTAACTAAATTGTGTATATTTATATGTTTGAAATTAATGTTGTATATGAGAATTGTATAAATGACATATATATGAAATTGATCACATATTCGACAATGCTCGATAAATATTAAGTCTCGTTTGGATAAATGAGATTCGATGGATATAAGGTTCTCAAATTGGTTGTGGTCCTGCATTTGTTGCGGACACACCATAGCTAGAAAGAGTGTCCCATTATTAGCTCTCATGAGCATCCTGATATTTGGCCTCTCGAGCTTCCCGTTATATGGTTCTTGCGAGCTTCCCGTTATATGGTTCTTGCGAGCATCCGTATTGGTTGTGATCCTGCATGTGTTGTGGGCATACCGAAGCTGTTATGAGTGTCCCGTTATATGGCTCTTCAGAGCTTCCCAATTAAAGGTTCTTTGTGAGCTTCATGATTAATGGATCTGTAACACCCCTTACCCGTACCCAAGACCGGGAAAAAGTACGAGGCAATACCGGACACATACTATGACATTTCGGAAAGACGAGTCATAAAATTTCATTTACAGATTCAAACCAATTGAACAAAATCATAATATCTCCATTATGGACCTACGAGGTCCAAATCATACACTAAAAATGATCCGGGACAGAACCAAGAACTTAAGAAAATTTTATAAAATTTCCTAGGGTTATGCTTCACATGCCCGTGTGAAGGCAAAGCGCATGCCCGTGTGCTTGGGGACATGCCCATGCCCCACACCCGTGTGGAATTATTGGATTTATTTTCCATTTTGAACCTACAGAGGTTTCACACAGCCAAGCACACGCCCGTTTCCTTGGCCCATGTCCCTCACACGGCCTAAACATGCCCGTGTCATTGCCCGTGTCCAAAAACTCAGACATTCTATTTATAACGTCATCATTCATTTTGAGGCACACGACCAAGGCATATGCCCATGTGCTAGGCCGTGTCCTCCACGCGGTTGAGACACACGGCCGTGTCTCTGCCCGTGTGTTTCCTACCATGCAAACTAGCCCAAAATTGTTTAGGTGCAGGGGATACACGGCCAGGCAACAAGCCCTTGGGGGCTGACTGTGTGTTACACACGGCCTAGACACATGCTCATCTGTCTACCCATGTGGACCTTTGTAGGGCTATTTTCCAAGCCTTTGGCTACCCTCTAACAACCATACATCCTTATAGACTTCAATGGTATTTAACATGGCCTAATTATACTCTTAAACAACCTTGGCACAACTCATTGCATGTTAACCTCATCTCATCGGTTTAGTACATGCTAAATTATCTTTTTCGTATTAGGGATTAACATAGCACATTTTACACTTTACATTTAGGCCATATTATAACTATATACCATTATATGCTATATCCACTCTCAAGTTATTAGGTCCCATTTTATGCATCCATCCATGATAAACCTCATTATCATATCTCATGAAACATTTAAACATAAACATGCATCATTAGTAGGTTTTCAACCTACATCAATATGAGCCATATCTCATGGTCATATACAAAAGAATAAGTATACCATTTAAGCCCTTACATTGGCTAGCCAAATGACACATATAACAAAATAACCAAGAATCCTATACATGCAATTAAACAAAATAAAAGTACCTATATACCAAAGCGGAACAAGTCAATAGTGTGTTGATTCTCCAACCGTCTCCCAATTTTCACGAGTCCAAGAGCTCTGTAAGACAGGGAAAAGAAAAGGGGGTAAGCATTTATATGCTTAGTAAGTCCGGATAACTAAAAGTAAACTTATTAGTTAATTAGCATGCAACCATATTAGGTAATGATTCCAACAACATGAAATAGTTTCCCTATCTCATGCACTCAATCATCAAGTTAGTCTCATAACAATGTATCATATCATTAGTCTTAGATGAGCTTATAAATTTAATATTTCCATCTCTACTTCTCATGTTAATCGCATTGAATTTCTCAGAAATCTCAATGGATAGCTCAATTACCGTCAAGTCATACAAGTGACCATCTCAAGTACGCACTCCCGCGAACCTTACATCTTACGGCGGGATTACCAGTCCAGGCTAAATCCCTAGTAGTATTAACTTATAGAGCATTGTCAGGATTACCAGTTCGGGCTAAATCCCTTTTAACGACAATTGCTCTCATAAGCTCAGATCTAAATTGACAGTCCAGGCTAAATTCATTCCTCAATCGGAGTACCCGTCCGGGCTAAACCTTAATGCATCCATATTCTTCGGGAGGCTCGATCACTCAAGGAACACCCGTCCAAGTTAGATCCTTTCTATTTTGAGATCATCGGATTACCAGCACGAGCTAATTCCTTTTCTACAACACATGCAGGATCTCATGTCATGTAAGCCATAATTTATCCATTGGATTTCCCCTTTTTATATCATCCGGGACATTTATCATCTTTTTATTTACACTAGCACATTTCATGAATTATCATACAATGAATATCCAAATTTTCATACATTCAAGAACATGGATTATAATTATATTAAGAGTTTACTTCAGGTTATACGAACTTACCTGGTAGTCGTTTCGGATTCGTGTCTCGATTATTTCGAAACCTTTCATTTTCCACAGTCGACCTCCGAAATTGATACCTCAGGGTCTATATCATTAAAATTAGATTATTAATACATCACATTATTCATTTTAGGCCTAAAACTCACCCCGAGCAAAATAACCATTTTGCCCCAAACCTTTCACAATATTTACAATTTAGTCCTAAGTCTCGTATAATGAAATATATGTAATTCCTTGGCCACCCAAGCCTAGCCGAACATTATTCACACTTATAGCAACCCATATTTTTCCTTCATTCCATATTTTTCTACCCACTTTCATAACTTTTACAATTTAGTCCTTTAAGCCATTTCCATGAAAAACCACTTAGTAAAAGTTGTTTACCATCCTTTAAACTCTCATATTCCTTCATAAATCCTCAAAACACAAACATCTCATGCATGGGTAATTTTATAAACATGAACCCTAGCATGAGATATGGGCAGAAATAGAAAGAGCATGTTACGAAGATCTCAGAAATACGAAGAACATTAAAAACGAGGCTAGGATTGACTTACTATCAAGCTTGAAATGTTGAAAACCCTAGCTATGGAGAGCATGTAAATTTCGGTAGCTTGAAGAAGATGAATGACATGATTTTGGCTTATTTTTCCCCTTTTTATTCTTTAATTAACCAAATAACCAAAATGCCCTTCCTTACTAAACTTTCATAATTTTCCATGCATGCCCATTTTTGTCCAAAAACTTAAAAATTGGGTAAATTACTCTTTAGGGAGCTCTAATCAATATTCCAAAGCAATTTCATACAAATTGCTTCTAGAACCCAAGTTTTGCTATTTATTCAAATTGGTCCCTGATTTCCAATTGGACACCTTACACATAGAATTTCTTCATAAAAACTTCAACACATGCTCATTATCATATCCTAGACCTCATAATGATCATAAAATAATTATTTTCACGTCAGATTTGCGGTCGTGAAACCACTATTCTGACTAGGCCTTAATTCGGGATGTTAGAGGCTCTCTAGAGCTTCTCGATATGGCTCGCTTGAACTTCCTAATACATGGCTATCCAGAGCTTCCTGATTAAGGGCTCTTCAGAGCTACCCATTATTGGCTCACATGAGCTTCCTGTTTATGGCTCTTATGAGCTTCCCGTTATATAGCCCAGATAAGCTTCCCGTTACATGGCTCACATGAGCTTCCCGTTATATGGCTTAAGAGAGAGCTTCCCATTGATATGCTCGTCTAAGCATTTTTGAATATTAATTGATGGTTTAGAGCTTTGTACACTTCATGTGTACTACCCTTGTATCCATTGATATTTTAAATGATTCAACGGGTAAATTTTTTATATAAGATGATATGAATTCAAGAAGAATTACTATAAGAAATACTTGAAATACAAAGATATGATATGTACATGTTCATGGACACTTGAAGTGATAAATAAATATATATGAAAATTGAATATTGATGAGCTCATTCATGTTTTTTGGTATTTATGTGAATTACATGACTAACAAGCTTGATGAGGATATGTATTTAGGCAATTGGCCAAATTGGTTTGAGCATGTTTATTTGCTTACCTTAAATGTGAATTAATTGGTAAGTTAATTTCCTGTTATACGAACTTACTAAGCATTAAATGCTTACTCTATTTTATTTCCTCTATTTTATAGTAACCCAAAAGCTCGTTAAGGTTGAAAGCTGGTCGGAGCCACATCACACTATCAATCGCCCTTTTTTGGTATATTTATTAAATCAACTTTGGTATAATGGCATGTATAGGTTAATTTAGCCATTGATAGCATGTAAATGTTTTGTTGTGATTAGCCATTTGAATGCCTTATATTTGATACATTTTGATATATATAAGTATATAGTCTTATCATAGTTTTATGTGTCTTGGTATAATTGATTGATGGTTAAGTAAAAGGTAAATTGTAACATGGCTTGAGTTGGTATAGTTGGTACAAATATGAATATATATATATGTAAGTGTTCAAATTGTTAATTATGGATACTTGGTTATATATGATGATATGATATGCATAAGACTTGGTTTGGCTTGATTCAAATGTTTTATATTAGTTTGGGAATGTATTTAAGTGTTATTGTAGGTGGAAGACAAGTTTGGGTGAGAAATATATCTAGGAAATGGCCTTATTTTGTCTATACGGGTAGAGACACGGGCGTGTGTCTTAGCCGTCTATGACACATGGCCTAGCACATGGGCGTGTGTTTGGCAGTGTGTCCCCAGGATCTTCAAATTTTCAAAATAGAATGCTTAGAATTGATCACAAGGGCGTGTGGCTTGGCTGTGTGACCCTTGCAACTATTTAATGATGTTCACATAACCTAGCACACGGGCGTGTGACTTGGCCGTGTGACCCAAGTCAGAGAGTTGCACGGGTACGAACATAGGCTAGGACACAGCTGTGTGCTCTATTTTAAATGCCCATATGGCCTGATACACAAGCGTGTCACTTAGCCATGTGAGCCACACTGCCTAACCACACGGGCGTGCGTCCCCTACACCTTGAATGTTAAATGTTATGAAATATTTGTATTTGATCTGAAAATTCTGGTAATATTCTGTAACTCTGTTTCGGCGACGGATACGGGTTAGGAGTGTTACATTTATTGGTATCAGAGCTATAGTTTAGCTGATTCTTCATATTTATTGGTATCAGAGCTACAGTTTAGCCGATTCTCGTACTAACGTGGCATATATGAGTCTAGCTATACATGCCATTATATAACCTGTGATAGTGTGATATCTCTTGACCATTTAAAATATGTTTTTCATATAGTAATGTCATCCAACCAAGCTGAATTAGAAGAAGATGAGAGCAATGCCCAAGCTTCAGTTCAAAGAGCAGCTTCAAGCAGTAGAAGATCCGTATCTGAGGGCCGATGAGGAGAGGCTAAATAAGCCTTCTTCCAAATGATGAATGAGTGGTTTACAAAATATGTAAGAACAAATTCGACTGTACAACAACCTCCCCCTCCTGTTTCTCAACTAGTTCCCGAAATGCCTCAAGGTACAGAATTTGTTAGAACTAGTAAGCCTCTTGTAGATAAAATCTGTAAATATAAAGAAGAAGAATTCAGAGCAACAGCAGAAGATGATCTTGAAAGTGTTAAATTCTGGCTAGAAAATATTATTAGGGTTTTGGATGAATTGTCATATTCACCAGATGAATGTCTAAAATGTGTTGTGTCTCTGCTAAAAGACTCAGCTTACCAGTTATGGAATACACTGATTTAAATTATACCAAAAGAAAGTGTCACTTCGGAATTTTTCCAAACTGAATTCAAAAAGAAGTATATCAATCAGAGATTCATTGATTAGAAAATAAAAAAAATTTCTAGAGCTCAAATAGGTGCGTAGAACAGTATCTGAATATGAAAGGGAATTTGTCCGACCGAGTAAATATGCTAGAGAGTGTATCCCAACTGAAATCGCCATGTGTAAACAGTTTGAAGAAGGTTTAAATGAAGACATAAAGTTATTGGTTGAGATTCTTGAATTAAAAGAATTTTTTGTAGCACATAAAGTTGAAGAATTGAGTACAGAAAAGAGACAAGCTGAGATGGAAGCTCGAACTTCAAGTAAAAGATTTACTGGAAAGTCATATCAGTCTTCCTCAAAAAACTAAAAGAAATATCATGACCGTTCCACTACCTTTGTGGGGTATTTTGGGAAAGATAGAGGTATATCACGCTCTAATCCAAGATCCTAGGCTACATTTGTAAGGAGTGCGGGTAGTGTTAGAAACACCAAACCTAGATGTAAGTACTATAATAAAATACATTTTAGGGAGTGCCGTATGAAAAGCGAGCTTGTTTTAGATGTAGTTCCTTTGACCACTATCTCAGAGATTGCGTGGAAAAGCCTGAACAAGATACCATTTAAACCTTAAGGCCAAGCAACCCCGCTACAAGAGGTAGACCACCTCGTAATCCTAGAAATGTAAGTGGTAGCTAGGGTACGACAAAAGATTCAGCCGTCAGACCTGAAGCATAAGCATCGGCTAAAACTTATGATATTCGTGCACGTAAGGATACTTCTACACCTGATGTTATTACTGGTATTTTTTCTTTTCTTTATACTGATACAACTACTTTAATTGATCCTGGTTCTACTCATTTATACATTTGCACGAATTTAGTGTCTAATAAAAATTTACCTATTGAGTCCACTAAATTCGTGGTCAAAGTATCAAATCCCCTAGGCCAGTATATGATGGTGGATAAAATTTGCAAAAACTGTCCGTTAATGGTACGGGTTACTGTTTTCCAGCCGATTTAATGTTATTATCGTTTGATGAATTTTATGTAATTCTGGGTATGGATTAGTTGACTCAGCATGATGCTATGGTAAACTGTAAGAAAAAGCATATTATGTTGAAATGTCAAAAGGGTGAAATGCTCTGCATTGAATCTAATAATTTGGATGGGTTGTGTAATGTGATATCAGCCATGTCAGCATAGAAATATGTTAGAAAAGGGTATGATGTTTATTTTACCTATGTGTTGGATACTAAAGAATCTGAATGAAAGATTAAATTAGTGCTAGTAGTAAGTAAATATCCTGATGTGTTTCTGGAAGAATTACCTAGATTACCACCAGTCAAAAAGGTTGAATTTTCTATAGATGATAAACCATAATTTATACATATTTTTATCCCATTCTTAATACATTTTATGGATGGTTTCTCCTTAGAATTGGTGAATTCAATGCTCCTAATTCTTTAATTTCATGTTTTATACTTAGGTGAGCATAGGAGAGTAAAAAGGGCGAGAAACGGGTAGAAAACGGAGAAAATAGACCCACATGGGAAATCAACACGGCCTGGGCTTCCTCACACAAGCGTGTCACACGGCTGTGTCCCTTTGGCAAGATTGAAGCACGACTTACACGGGTAGATCACACACCCGTGCCCATTCAACAGCCTTGACCATGGCCTTAAGTAAATCGCATACGGGCGTGTCCCTACCGAGCCCAAGTTTAGTCCAATTCGGAAAAGGCCAATTTTGAGGGCTCTTAGGCATTCTAAAGACTATTTAAACACCTAAGGAGGCACTTAGAAGGGGGAAGCAAAGTAGGAAGCAAGGATTTACTCAAGGAAAGCCGATTGATCCATCTCAGAAGTCGGATTCATCATCAAGACTGAAAATTTCCCTTCAAGTTCCTTCAGGAGTTTTGGGTTTTCTTATGTTTTGTTATCTTTATGCTTTTGAGATGTTTTCTTTCATAAATATGAACTAAACCCCCTAAATATCTAAGGGGAATGAAACCTAAGATGGATCTTGTTATTATTATCTGAATTGTATGATAAATATTTGACTTGTTCTTAATTATGTTTTCTTAATTCTTGTTTTGATATTCCAGGATATTGATTCAAGTTACGCTCTTATTCAGAGGAGGAATAGACCATGTCTAAGAGTAAAATTGTCATAATTAAGCAGAATTGATTGGGTGCCTAGAGATAGGGTGACAAGATTTTTCCAGATTAGGGTGAAACCTAATAAGGGAATCCATAGATCGAGTTAATGCAATTCTAGGGTGTTAATTAGAAAGAGATTTCAATTATTCAACCTAGGGTTAGACGTTATTAGTCTAGAGAGAGATAATAATATAACTTAGGGATTTCTACGGATCAAGTCAAATAAATAAATCGTCTGATTCAGAGTCAAATAACACGTGAAGTTTAGGTGGATTTTTCCTTAGGTATTGTCTCAATCAATCAAATTTTCCCAAAAGTATTTTCCCAAGTTTTCTTTCTGTGCATTCTTAGTTAGTAATTGGTTTAGATAACCAAACCTCTTAATTTTTAGGCTAGATAATAAAAATGAAGTAAATACTAGTACTCGTAGTTTCTTTGGGTTTGACAATCTGGTCTTGTTGAACTATACTATTGTTCGATAGGTACAATTGCCTTAGTCGTGATAATAAATACTAGTACGATTCATTTATAAATCTTTAAAACCTGTTACAAATATCACGCATCAATAGATCTTATTCCGGGAACAACACCGATATCTATAGCACCCCACAGAATGGCTCCAACAGAATTAAAAGAATTAACAGCACAGTTGCAAGAGTCGACTTAGTTTTTCACTTTAGGGTGCACCGGTTCTATTTGTCAAGAAAAAGGATGGATCCTTGAGATTATGTATTAATTATCGACAGCTCAACAAAGTTACAATCAAGAATAAGTATCCATTATCTCGTATTGATGATTTATTTGATCAGTTAAAAGGTGCTACAGTGTTTTCAAAGATTGATCTCCATTCTGGTTATTATCAGTTACAAGTAAAAGACTCGGATGTGCTGAAAATAGCCTTCAAAACTAGGTACAAACATTATGAATTCCTTATGATGCCGTTTAGCTTGACAAATGCACCTGCAGTGTTTATGGACTTGATAAATAGAATTTTTAGACCGTATCTGGATAGATTTGTGGTAGTATTTATTGATGATATTTTGGTATATTTCTGAGATGAAAATGAACATGCTGATCATTTGAGAATTGTTTTGCAAACTCTACGTGAGAAACAACTATATGCTAAATTCAGTAAATGTGAATTCTAGCTTCGTGAAGTTGATTTTCTAGGACACATAGTGTCTCTTGAAGGCATTAGAGTGGATCTGAATAAAATATCAGCAATTGTTAATTGGAAACCACAGAAAAATCTATCAAAAATTAGAATTTTTCTGGGTTAGTTGGTTATTATCGGAGATTTGTACAAGGGTTTTCAATGATAGCTTTGCCAATGACACGGCTATTACAGAAAGATGTAAAGTTTGAATAGTCTGATAAATGTCAGCAAAGTTTTGATCTATTGAAAACCCTGTTGGCTAAAGCACCAGTCCTAGTTCAGCCTAAATCGAGTAAGGAATTTGTAATATACAGTGATGCGTCATTGAATGGTTTAGGCTGTGTTTTGATACAGGAAGGTAAAGTAATAGCCTATGCTTCTAGACAGCTTAAACCACATGAAAAAAATTATGCGATACATGATTTAGAACTAATCGCTATTGTATTTGCACTGAATATTTGGCGACACTATCTGTTTGGTGAAAAATGTCATATATTCACCGATCATAAAAGTTTAAAGTATTTGATATCACAAAAATATTTGAATTTGAGACAACACAGATGGCTTGAACTATTGAAGGATTATGATTTGGTAATTGATTCTCATCCGGGAAAAGCAATGAATACCCGATTGTCATTATCTGATGATGGTTCAATCTTAGCTGAGGTAAAAGCTAAACCAATGTTTCTGCAGCAGATCTGTAAAGCTCAGAATAATGATAATGAGTTGCAAGCTAAACGGGTAAAATGTGAAACGACTTCTGATTCAGAATTTCAAATAAGACTTGATGATTGTTTGCTATTCTAAGGCAGAGTCTATGTACCGAAAAGTTCAGAACTTGTACAGAAGATTTTGCACGAAACTCATAATGTACTATGTCTGTTCATTCGGGGAGTAATAAAATGTATAATGATTTGAAAAAAAATGTACTAGTGGCCGGGAATGAAACGTGATATTTTTGAATTTGTGTCTAGATGTTCGATATGTCAGCAAGTTAAAGCTAAACATCAAGTACCTTCGGGATAGTTACAACCAGTAACGATACCGGAATGGAAATGGGAAGGAGTTACTATAGACTTTGTATCAGAGTTACCCCTATCTCCGAAAAAGAACGATGTCATTTGGGTTATCATTGATCGCTTCACAAAGTCTGTACATTTTATTCCGATACGTAAGGATTTCTCCCTAGACAAATTGGTTGAATTATATGTTTCTGAGATTATCAGGCTACATGGAGTGATAGTCTCTATTATTTCAGATAGAGATTCACGGTTTACATCTCGGTTTTGGAACAAGTTACAAAAAGCTCTAAGCATGCAATTACATTTCAGTACTGCATTCCATCCTCAGACTGATGGTCAATCCGAACGTGTATACAGATTCTAGAAGATATGCTTCGGTATTGTGTTTTAGAATTCAAAAGCAATTGTGAAAGTTATCTTTCTTTAGTTCAATATGCATATAACAATAGCAATCAGTCAAGCATTAAAATGACACCATACAAAGCTCTGTATGGTTGAAAATGTAGAACTCTATTGTATTGGACTAAGCTCAGTGAGAAAAAGATACATGAAGTTGATCTGATTCGTGAAACTGAAAAAAAAGTGAAAGTGATCCGAGATAGTTTAAAAATAGCTTTTGATTGTCAAAAATCCTATGCCGATCTGAAACGTAAAGAAATAAAATTTCAAGTTGGCGACAAAGTATTTCTAAAAGTTTCACCTTGGAAGAAAATTCTTCGATTTGGTCGTAAAGGAAAACTAAGTCCACGATTTATCGGGCCATATGGAATCACTGAAAGAATCAGACCTGTTGCATATCGATTGGCATTACCACCAAAACTTGACAGAATTCACAATGTTTTTCTTGTGTCTATGTTACGACGGTATAGGTCGGATCCTTCACATATTATCTCCCCGACAGAAGTTGAGATTCAGCCTGCCATGACTTACAGTGAGGAACCGATTAGAATTTTGGCATGTGAGACGAAAGAACTGAGAAATAAAAAGGTAGCTTTAATAAACGTTCTCTGGAAATGACACGGTATAAAAGAAGCTACCTGGGAATAGTGGTAACAGCCTGTTTTCAATGAAATTAGAACAGTGGTTTCGAGACCACAAATCTGAGTCCGAAAGAAAATTTATTTTAATATTATTTTATGATTTACATTATACTTGAAATATCGTATGAAAATTTCGTAGGGAAATTTTTTTGGTTACATGTCTATTTAGAATGAAAGGACCAAATTGCATAAAATGAAAATTTTGAGTTCTAGTAGTTGTAAGTATCAAATAGCTATGGAATTCAAAATTAGAGGTCCTTATATGGAAAATAGACCATTAAAAGGAGGTAGTAGATAAGTATGGTTAGTCATCCATGAAAATTTAAATAAAGAAAAGGACTAAATTGGAAAGTAAAAGATGAAAAGATGATAAAAAAATAAAATAACATCAAATATCATCATTTTATCATCTTTCCTAAAATTAAAGACATGGAAATCGTAGTTATGGATATAGAGTTCAAGAAAACTATTTTGGCTTAATTAGGTATGAATTCTTGTCCCGTTTTTAGTAATTTTTATATTTCTAAGATCGTAATAGCTTAATCTAGTTATCTCAGGGATTAATTTGCAAAGTTATCAAAGTAATAGGGTTTTTCCATGGATAAGTATGCATGAATTATGAAGTTTTATGCTAGAAAATGAAAGGTTGTTGATAGATAAACAACTTTTGTAAAGATAATTTTGACGAAATTATGATTTAAGGACTAAATTGAAAAGATGCAAAATTCATGGAACAATTTTCAATTTTATAAAATAAATGGGCTGCTATTGTTACATGTAAAAATTGGCTTGGTTTGGAATAAGGATTAAATTGCATGAATTTCATTTTCTGAGTCGAGGGACGAAACTAGAATTAATTAAAAGTATAGGGGCAAAATGGTAATTTTTCCTAAGATGTGAAATGGATTGAATTGAATATGAATTGTATTGAATTGATGTTAAATTATTTCGTATAGATCCAGATAGATCAAAAACAGAGTTAGATCATGGAAAAGAAAAAGTGTCGAATTAGTAGATTCTGCATACTCGAACAAATGGTCAAGGTAAGTTTGTGTAACTAAATTGTGTATATTTATATGTTTGAAATTAAATTTGTATATTTGAATTGTATAAATGCCATATGTATGAAATTGATCACATATCCGATAATGCCCGATAAAGATTAAGTCTCGTTAGGATAAATGACATTCGATGGATACAAGGTTCCCGAATTGGTTGTGGTCCTGCATATGTTGCGGACACACCATAGCTCAAAAGAGCGTCTCGTTATTGTCTCTCATGAGTATCTCGATATTTGGCCCTCTCGAGCTTCCCATTATATGGTTCTTGCAAGCTTCTCGTTAATAACTCTTCGGAGCATCCCGATCGATTGTGATCCCGCTTGTGTTGTGACCACACTGCAGCTCTTATGAGTGTCCCGTTATATGGCTCTTCAGAGCTTCCCGATTAAAGGCTCTTTGTGAGCTTCCTGATTAATGGCTTTTCGGAGCTTCCCAATATGGCTCGCTTGAACTTCCTGATATATGGCTATCTGGAGCTTTCTGATTAATGGCTCTTTAGAGCTACCCGTTATTGGCTCACACGAGCTTCCTGATTATTGCTCTTATGAGCTTCCTGTTATACAGCCCGGATAAGCTACTTACATGAGCTTCCCGTTATATGGCTCGAGAAAGAGCTTCCCGTTGATGTGATCATATAAGCATTTTCGAATATGAACTGACGATTTACAGCTTTGTGCACTTCATGTGTACTACCCTTGTATCCATCGGTATTTTAAATGATTCAATGGGTAAATTTTCGATATAAGATGATATAAATTCAAGATGAATTACTATGAGAAATACTTGAAATACAAAGATATGATATGTACATGTTCATGGACTCTTGAAGTGATAAATACATATATGTGGAAATTGAATATTGAGGAGCTCATTCATGTTTCTTAGTATTTATGTGAATTACATGACTAACAAGCTTGATGAGGATATGTGTTTAGGCAATTGGCCAAATTGGTTTGAGCATATTTATTTGCTTACCTTAAATGTGAATTAATTGGTAAGTTAATTTCTTGTTATAAGAACTTACTAAGCATTAAATACTTAATCTGTTTTATTTTCTCTGTTTTATAGTAACCCAAAAGCTCGTTAAGGTTGAAAGCTGGTCGGAGCCACATCACACTATCAATCGCTCGTTTTCGGTATATTTATTAAATCAACTTTGGTATAATGGCATGTATACGTTAATTTATCCATTGATGGCATGTAAATGTTTTGTTGTGATTAGCCATTTGAATGGCTTATGTTTGATACATTTTGATATATATAAGTATATGGCCTTATCATGGTTAATATGCGTCTTGGTATAATTTATTGATGGTTAACTAAAAGGAAAATTGTACATTGGTTTTGGCAGGAATATGAATATATTTATATGTAAGTGATCAAATTGTTAAGTATGGATACTTGGTTATATATGATGATATGATATGCATAAGACTTGGTTTTGGCTTGATTCAAATGTTTTATATTGGTTTGGGAATGTATTTAAGTGTTATTGTAGGTGGAATACAAGTTTAGGTGAGAAATATGGCTCGGAAATGGCCTTATTTTGTCCACACGAGCAGAGATATAGGCGTTTGTCTCAGCCGTATGTGACACATGGCTTAGCACATGGGCTTGTGTTTTGGCCATATGTCCCCTGCATCTTTAAACTTTCTAAATAGAATGGTCAAAATTGATCACATGGCCTGGCACATGGGTGTGTGGCTTGGCCGTGTGACCCAAGTCAGAGAGTTACACGGGTACGAACATGGGCTGGGACATAGCCGTGTGCTCTATTTTGAATGCCCACACGGCCTGAGACACGGGCATGTCACTTAGCCGTGTGAGCCACACGGCTTAACCACATAGGCGTGTGTCCCCTACACCTTGACAAAATTTTGAGATTTTGCGAAAAGTTTTCTGAGTGCTCAGTTTAGTCCCTACTTGTTTCTAATGAATATTTTGGGCCTTGAAGGCTAATTTAAGGGACAATATGATTCATTATGAATGATTTATGATATGAATGTTAAATGTTATGAAATATCTATATTCGATCTGTAAATTCTGGTAATGTTTTGTAACCCTGTTTTAGCAATGGATGCAGGTTAGGGGTGTTACAGGAAAGATATGGCTAATTGATATATGTGTTTTGGCAGGTATAGGGCTTATTTGTTACTATGGCAATTTTATAATGTTATGAGTTGTGCCAATTTTGAATATGTTTAATGCCTTTTTTTTTTGGCTTGTAAATGTTTATGGTATATGTGTATAGGGTTTGATGTCAATGAGGCCATTTGGTATGTTTGGATTTGCTGGTACCATTTGCATATATGTAGTTTGGTTTGGTTGGTTTGTGTTTAGACACTTTTGAATGCAGTCATTTGGTTATACCTAGCTAATTTGGTAAGT
Organism: Gossypium hirsutum; assembly: GCF_007990345.1. Classification (NCBI taxonomy): domain Eukaryota; kingdom Viridiplantae; phylum Streptophyta; class Magnoliopsida; order Malvales; family Malvaceae; genus Gossypium; species Gossypium hirsutum. The sequence goes on along the minus strand of NC_053424.1, from coordinate 82,222,058 downwards.
TTTGGTGGTATGGATTTAAAAAGGAATTGTTCATGATGTATCTATGTTATATGGTTAATATGTGATATTGAAGTCTTATTCATGAATAGTCTTGTTGAATAAATTGCGATGCATTTGAATGACACATTGGTTAGAACACATAGGATGATTGAAATGGTATGTTTGTATGTGTTTAGGTGTGTTAGGTTATGTGAATGTGTGAGAGAAAAGGTATGTCTTAGTGTACAAGCCTAGGCCTTGAGTTGTCTTGTTTTAGGGGCTGTATTTGAAACATACAGCTTGAGACTCGGGCTGTCACACGACCGTGTGCCACACACGATCTCTCTACACGATCGTGTGTCATCCCATTTTCAAGTACAAGTTTTACACTGTTTGACACACATGGCCTGGGCTATTTTGCAAATTTTCAAGTTTGGCCTGAAATTTCTGATTTGTTTCAAATAAGTCCATGATTGTTAGTAAACTCTTTTTAGAGTCCCTTAGGCTCGATTTAAGTCCCGTAAAATTATTTATGCTATATTTAAGTAATGTTATCAAATGTTAATATATAAATTGCATGTTGATCTCTTTCTTTATGTTAAAGGTTCTATATTGCAAAGTAATGCTCTATAACCCTAATCAGACGATGCAGACAAGTTAGGGGTGTTACAGTTCACATTCTCTTCTTCGGTTTTTCCCTTAAAAGAAAAACTATGGAGAATCAAAACTATTTATTTTTATGATTGATTGATTCTTGTGAATGAATGTGAATAATATAAAATTTCCATAGCATGCCATGCTTTTATCGGAAGCATGTCATTTAGATTAGGTAAGAATGCCACTAGGACTATTGTATGACTATTCTTGAAATTTAAGATAAAAAAAACCTTACATGTTTTTAAAATATTGAGTGAGAAAAGGTCCTTGAACAAGACCTACGGCCTCTATTGATGGTCCCTAAGTGATAGCATGATAAAGTTTCGAGCCGGCTTCTACCCTGGCCGCACCCAAGGTAAACTTTGTCATATAGGTTCACTAGATGGGATTTCCTTTTAATGAAAACTAGTAATCCATGACTTTGAAAGAGATTGTCCCAAGATGATTCACAAATGAGAGTATGTTCATTGTGGGTATTGAGTCAATGGTTACAAACTTGAGATCATCTCTTATTAAATAGTTTCCCGAGAAACGATATTTAAGCTAGAGATGATGATCAAATGTTAAATGGTCGTTAGTTTGTATGGAGTCTTACGAATTAAGGTTCACGAGCTTATTGGATGTAATCCATGTTTTTACTAGTTAATCATATGACCCCATGGCAATATGGTTGATGGGTATGAGAATGATCATAGTAACAAAAAAATATTTTTTCAAGGTTTTAGTATAAGATGCATGCATCATATTGCATTCTTGATATGTTACTGAAATGAAAAATATTTGTTTAATATAAATATAGTAATTAGTGAATATTTATTCTTTTTCAATTCAAATATACCTCATACTCCTCTTATTAGCATTCTTACTGAGAGTAAAATTAATGGGGATAACTTTTGAGGATGGAAACAAAACTTGCCAATAGTTTTCAAATATAAGAAACAAAAATTCGTTCTTGACGAAATGTACCCTTTTGAAGCTCAACCAAAGTGAGAAATCGCTGGAGAGATTCTGACTCGATTGCTCGATGTTATATGTTAGCGAACATGAGTAGTATGTTGCAAAAGCAACACGAGAATTTTCGTACTGCCAAAGAGATCATGACAAATTTGGAGGATTTGCTTGAAGGCTATGTTCGCATTAGCTCGACAATCCGCTATTACAAATTTGATGAATTCTCAATAGAAACCTTGTACTCTAATCAAAGAACATATGCTTAAGCTTATGGGATTTTTTTCAGAAGCGAAGGAAAATGGGGCTGAACTAGACATGAACACTCAGATTGAAATAGTGTTCAAATCCTTAATCAAGGAGTTTGCTGGTTTTAGGGCCGTTTAAAACTTGGGGAACAAGGCATTTACCTTGACTCAGCTCATGAAGGAATTATAATCTTATGAGTTGATGCTGAATGGTGGTTAGTAGGTTCATCAGAAACCTAAAGCAAACTTAGCTGTGGGCTCTTCGTCCTCTAAGGGAAGCAAAAAACTAAGGAAAAAAGAAATCAAATAAGTCTTCAATTCTACCTCATGTGGTTAGGAAGAAGACTAAGGAGTCAAAAGATCCCCAAAAGATCAAATGTTCCTTCTGCAACAAGAAAGGGCATTTCAAATAAAATTGTAATAAGTATTTGGATTACCTAGCCAAAAAAAGGCAAATGTATGGAACTCTTTGTAGCTAAAGCTTGCTTAGTAGAAGAATCAATGGATAATTGGGTTATTGGTTCTAGAGCCACTAACCATATGTGTGTTTCTTTATAAGGATTCAACAAAATGAGAAGTCTATGTAACAAGACCCTCTCGCTGTAGACTAGAGATGAGAGCTATGTTTTAGCCGAAGCAATGGGAGAAGTTATTTTAAACTTTGATAATTTTAGGGAAATTGTTTTATAGAGCGTGTTTTATGTACCTCATTTTAAGAGGAATTTAATTTCTATAATGGATAGATGGAAAACAATATCTACTTTATCAAACCAAATAACTACCCGATGCTTCTGATCTGAAATAATTTGGTGTAGCAGATTAAACTAGTTTTCACATTTAAGGAGCTTGAATACAAGCATTTTCGTTATGTTTTTGGTTATGTTTATTTAGTTTTGTTTACATTCAATAAAATGTGCACATCGAGTCTTTTATTTACCTTAAGGGTCAAATGAGGCCTAAGGGAGAGCTAATGTACTTTATGAGTGTGCAGGAGACCATTAGAGGGTATTTTGGGTCAATACTAGACACTATGTTGAAACATGGGGGATCAAATGTGGCAACAAAGAGAGCAAAATAGAATAAGTGAGAAACTTCCTTCAATGTCACGAAACAGGCTGAGCGTGTCATGACATATCCTTAAAGATGGCTACAAAGGAACATGTTGGTTGCTATGTCACAACACAGGTCTTGATGTGTCGCTACATCAACTCTATGATGGGAATAAAACATAAAGCAGGGGCATTTTGGTTTGCACAACCGAACTTTAAGCTCGGGAACGTTAGCTAACCTACAGTTAAGGACGGCGACCACCTGAAGGCTATAAATAGGCCTCTTTAGCACGTGCAAAAGACATCTTAGTTTAACCTAGTTTTCTTTCATTAAATTTAGTTTTGTTTCCTTTTTTAGGATTTCCTAGTTTTAGTTATTTTCTTTCTTCAAGAGATATGATTGTAAAGGAGATCAACTTCTATGGATTCATGCTTATTATAAATATCAATCAGGCTTTTCTTAACTCTCTATTTCAATCCATTTCCTTATGGTTAATTCTTCCATTTATTTCGTGTTGTTTATGAAAGCCATGAGGAACTAATACTTCTATGGGGGATTAGCGAGTGGAAGTATGAGCTATTAATTATTTTGTAGGGTTACACAATGGATCAAATGTTTGGGAAAGGAAGAACGTGAATCAAACCCTAGGCCTGACAACTCTAGGAAGTCATTAAGGTAGGAATTAACCCAAAATTGGCATTGCCCATCCGTGAACACTTTTACCCAAACCAGTTTGGATTATGAGGTCAGAAGATAAGTAGTTTTTACTGACTCGTTATGTTAGTTGAAGATCGGAAGGTTTTGCTAGGGTTGCAACTATTGGATTGACAAAGAACCCGAGATGACAGTTGATTGAGATTGTTGAAGCAAGCTAATCACCTATCTTCAGATTTGAGTCACTTTATTTCTTTCTATCTCTTGCAATTTTACTCTTTTTATGTTATTTTATTTCCTTAGTTTAAGAAACCCTAAAATTATCTCTTCTTTTACTTTTGTACTATAACTGATTTAAAATATTAATTAGATCTTTAATTATTTAGGTTAAGATTGATTTAGTACTTGCCTCCCTTGGGTATAATCCTCGAAGTACTTACCTACTTCGTTGTAAAATCTATATTACAACTCGACCCGTATACTTGCGGATACAGCCTCGTAATTCTTCATTTTGTTTAGTATTCACACTCTCAACGTTAGTACGTCCAAAGGCAATTCGATTGTTGGCGCCGTTGCCGGGGAGGCAACGTCACTAGATTGATTTTAATTTCCATATTCCAAAAGAATAATTAGAAAATTTCTTATCTATAGATACGATTTTATTTTGTTTTAATATTACTAATCTTTTCTTTCGGAGTTTGGTGTATGACTCACAATAGAGGAACGCCTATTGCAGTAGTCACAGATCTAAAAATAATAATTCGAAGGAATTGCCGACAGCAGCAAATTTTTATATTTTCTTTTGATTTTGACATTTTCTTTTGATTGTTCTTGTCTTTTGTGTGCTTGAGCTTGTAGAAATACAAGTGATTGGTTAGGAGCATGTACATAGGTTGCTTGTGTTTATGAATAAATTTGGCATGATGATAGGAGATTTTAAAATTTTTTATTAGTAAACTACTAAAGTTCTATATGTTATACTATAAATAGGTATTAAGCGATCATCTGTACCAAGTGATATAGAAAATACAAGGAAATGAGCATACTAGTATGAATGATAAATGGTTGAATTTCTGTTTGTTTGGTTGATTAAATTAATGCATGTTGAGATAATTAGGGATGATCTAAGGCATTGTTTGGAACACATCCATAGCCAAAAAGCTGTCCTATCTATACTTTACCTTTAGTACCAATTTTAAGCCTTTTGACACTTCTTGATGAACCATAATACAAACCTCGAGCCTGAAAACATTAATTTGTATATGTCTTTTTTCTTTGGTCCTGTACTGCATGATTATAGACATCTGGCCATACGTATTGAGGGTTAAGTAGATACATCATAATGGAGTTTGTAAAACTAGAGTGAAATAGGAAAGATTGGTGTGATATAAGAACTATAAGTTAGTGTAATGTGCGAAACAAAAAGAAAAATCCAAACAAGAGAATTGGTACGAGTACAAAAAATCTTAAACTAGAAAAAGAGCATTCACGAGTGGGATGTACTGAAAAAGAGAAAAGTCACAAAGTCACAAAAAAAGAAGAAAAACTCATTCATTAGTGCAAAAAAACTCGTAAGGATAGCCACAATTACTATGTCATGCTCTAATTTCCTATATATGGAGAAACGAGGAAGGTGAGAGAAAAAGAAATAAAGCAGTGGGCAGGTAAGGGTCACTAAACGGGGAAGATTAGGGATCAATACAATGTGCCAAACTATTTTTATGTTTGTAACCTTTTGATGCTTGCTGTTTTTGAATTCCATACCTGTCTTAAGCCTAAGAACGTTACAAGCCAAAAAGCCTTATGTGACCTAAATATCCTTATACATAATGGACATCATACTGAGTATTCACATAGATGACTATTTGTATTCTGCTTGGATAATCAAAGTAGTTGTATGATTTATTGATAGACTCCTATAGGTGAAAACCTTAATACTTGTATATTTTGTAACATACTGAACTTAGATGCTTCTGATAAAAAGTGGTAAGTTAACTACTCATCATGTTGAAATTGTTAGTAAACATCAAATGCCTAAGTCATATGCTCCGAAATCAATACTTGTATCATACTTGCTCAAGGGTCATCATTTTTCATTTTTTAATCTTTCTTTATGTTGCTTGAGGACAAACAATAACTTAAGTGTGGGGGAGTTTGATCTACCGTAATTCGGTGCAGTAGATTAAACTAGTTTTCACACTTAAGGAGCTTGAATACAAGCATTTTCATTATGTTTTTAATTTAATTTCTTTAGTTTGTTTACATTCAATAAAATGTGTACATTGAGTCTTTTGTTAACCGTAAGGGCTGAATGAGGCCTAAGGGAGAGCTAACGTACTTTGTGAGTGTGCAGGAGACCATTAGAGGGCATTTCATGTCAATGTTGGACTCGATGTCGCAACATAGGGGATCCAATGTTGCAACATAGAAAGAAAAATAGGGAAAGTGAGAAGTTGCCTTCAATGTTGTGACATAGGCTGAGGGTGTCACGACATACCCTTGAAGATGGCTACAGTGGAACATGCTAGTTACTATGTCGTGACACAGGTCTTGGTGTGTCACGACATCAACTCTATGATGGGAATAAAACATAAAACAGGGGCATTTTGGTTTGCACAATCGAAATTTAAGCTCGGGAGCGTTAGCTAACCTAGGGTTAAGGATGATGACCACCTGAAAGCTATAAATAGGCCTCTTTAGCACGTGTAAAAGACATCTTAGTTTAACCTAGTTTTCTTCCGTTAAATTTAGTTTTGTTTCCCTTATTAGGTTTTCCTAGTTTTTGTTATTTGCTTTCTTCAATAGATTTGATTGTAAAGATGATCAACTTCTATGGATTCATGCTTATTATCAATATCAATCAGGCTTTTCTTAAACTCTCTATTTCAATCCATTTCCTTATGGTTAATTCTTCTATTTATTTCGTGTTGTTTATGAAAGTCATGAGGAACTAATCCTTCTATTAGGGATTAGCGAGTGGAAGCATGAGTTATTAACTGTTTTGTAGGTTTACTCAATGGATCAATTGTTTGGGAAAGGATGAACGTTAAACAAACCCTAGGCCTGATAACCCCAAGAAGTCATCAAGGTAGAAATTAAACCAAAATTGGTATTGCCTATCTGTGAACACTTTTACCCAAACCAGTCTGGATTGTGAGGTCGGAAGATAAGTAGTTCTTGTTGACTCATTATGTTAGTGGAAGATCGGAAGATCCTACTTGACGAAGAACCCGAGATGACAAGTGATTGAGATTGCTGAAGCAAGCTAATCACCCATCTTCAGATTTGATTCACTTTATTTCTTTCTATCTCTTGTAATTTTACTTTTTATTTTATTTCCTTAGTTTAAGAAACCCTACAATTATCTCTTTTTTTACTTTCATACTATAATCGAATTAATGTATTAATTAGATCTTTAATTGTTTAGGTTAAGATTGATTTAGTACTCGCCTCCCTTGGGTACATCCTCAGAAATCTATATTACAAATCGACCCATATACTTGCGAATACCGCCTCGTAATTCTTCATTCTATTATAATATTCACACTCTGGTTGTTAATACGTCTGGAGGTGGTCAGCTTCAAACTGAAATAGTGAATAAAAAGCTTAAATCTTCTCACTCTAATGAGATGTACCTATGGCACTTAAAACTTGGTCATATTAACCAAGAAAGAATCACTAGACTCGTGAAAGATGGTCCTTTAAGTATGCTTAAGGAAGTTAGTCTTCCATAATGTGAATCTTGCTTGAAAAGTACAATGATTAAGAGGTCTTTTAACGCGAAAGGTACAAGGGCCAACCAACCTTTAGAACTTGTACACACTGATGTATATGGTCCCTTGAGCATCATTGCTTGAGAAAGTTAAGATTATTACGTGGCTTTTATTGAAGACTATTCTCGATATGGATATGTGTACCAAATGCACCACAAAAGAAAAACTTTTGATAAATTTTAAGAGTTTTGTGTGGAAGTGGAAAAGTAATTAGGTTTATCCATAAAGAATCTTTGGTCTAACCGAGGTGTGGAGTACTTGTCGATGAGTCCTTAGGATACCTCATAGAGAATGAGATTTTATCCCAAATGATTGTGCTAAGCGCTCCACAGTAGAATGGTGTAGCAGAGAGAAGGAATAGAACCTTGCTTGACATGGTTCATTCAATGTTAAGCTATTCACAACTCCCTACTTCCTTCTAGGGATATACAATAAAAACAGCTTGCTATATTCTGAATGATGTGTCAACCAAGTCTACTTATAAAACACCTTATGAACTGTGGCATGGAAAGAAGCCCCTCTAAATCACTTTAGAATATGGGGTTGTCCAATAAACATTCTGGATAAGGATGCAAAGAAGTTGGATGCACAGACAGAATTGTGCATGTTTATAGGATATCCAAAAGGAACAAATGGAGGATTAGTTTACAACCCGAAAGATAATATGATTAAAGTTTCTACTAATGCTACTTTCCTCGAGGAAAGCTACATGGATAATTTTAAGCCTCGAAGTAAAGTGGTACTTAAGGACTTTCAAGAGTGGTAGAATAATCACCAAGTTCAATTCTCGAGAAAGTTGTAAAAAGACCTGCAAACGATCAAGAACATAGGGGAATCCCGTCGTAGTAGGAAAGTTTCTAAGAAAACGAGCTTCTTCACCTATGATGGTAGTATTTATAATACGAAATCCAATAATGAGGATGATGACCCACTCACTTAAAAGGAGGCTATTCAGGACATTGATTCCAAGCTCTGAAAATAGGCCATGAATGTCGAGATGGATTCTATGAAATCTAATACGGTGTGGGAACTTGTAGACTTACTAATTGGAATTAAATCCATAGAGTGTAAGTGAATCTAAAAGAGAAAGAGAAATGTAGAAGGGAAAGCAAAAACACAGAAAGCTAGACTTGTAGGGAAAGGCTACACACAGAAAGAAGACATCAATTACGATGAGACCTCTCTGGTAGCCATGCTTAAGTCATCTGCATACTTTTATCCATTGTTGCTGCTCTCAATTATGATATCTGGAAAATGGATGTCGAGACAGCATTCTTGAATAACTATCTTGATGAGACCATTTACATGGCTCAACCCACTGGCTATGTTGTCAAAGAAAAGGAGTAGAAAGTTTGCAAACTGCTAAGATCCATTTATGAACTTAAGCATGCGTCCCACTCATAGAATAAAAGATTTGATCAAACGATCAAGACTTCTAGATTTTAGCAAAACACTAATGAACCTTGTGTTTATAATCGAATAAAGGACAAAATGGTTGCCTTCATTGCTTTGTATGTTGATAATATTCTACATATCAGAAATGATGTAGGAGAATTGTCATCGGTTAAACTGTGGTTAGCTCAACAGTTTAGCATGAAGGACTTGGGTGAAACTAGTTATATTCTTAGAATTTGAATCCTTAGAGGTCAAAAGAATGAAATGATAGTTCTATCTCGAGCTTCATACATCGGTAAGGTACTGAAACATTTTCATCTTTCTTTAGATGACTATCTTAAGACAGCGAAAGAAAGAGAACATATGAGTTAGGTTTCATATGCTTCGGCAGTTGGAAGCCTTATGTATGCTATGTTTTACACACATTCGAATATTTTTTTCATAGTAGGAATGGTTAGCCGATATCAAATGAATCTAGGTCTCAAGCATTGGCAAGCTGTAAAGCATATATTATGTTATCTTAAAAGAATTAGTGATTATATGCTTATGTATTTTGGGGAGAACCTTACTCCTATTGGATACATTGTGACAGCCCTAAATTGACCCTAGCCGGGAAGTGGTTTCGGGACCACAAAACCGAGTTATGAAAATAATTAATTGTTATATTCTATGCTTATTATGTGTGTACATGCATATGTGGAAATTTCATTCCCTAATTTTGCCAATTGTATGAGGAATTATTAAATAGGGATCAACATGAGACATGGTGAAATATGATAGGCTAATTTTAAAGGGCTTATTAGTGCATGTCAACACAAAGGTGGACTTGCATGTCAAATTTGCCCAATTCCCTTATAGTGGCCGGCCAAGATGGATTGATGATGGGCAATTTATTTGTTGAATTAGATATTATAATAGGAAATTGGGTTATTGGAGACATAATGAATAATAGGAAGAATGGGAAGAAAACAAAGTCTTAACTTTGTTCTTCTTAGCCGAACCAAAAGGGAGAGAAAGGGGAGCAAACATTCGGCCATTGAAACCTAAGGAAGGTTAGTAAATCAAGTTAGATTTTTTTTAAATTCTAGTTTGTTTTAGGTTACTCATCATGCTACTTACTTAGCCCATGCCAAAACTTTGAATTTGGATGGTTGAATTGAACATTCGGTTATGGTAGATAAGGAAGGAATTTGATTTTTATCTTTAAGTTTTGATGAAGAAATTGTTGATGAAAGAAGTTGATCTTGTTAAAAACTATAATTTCTAATACTCATATGTGTAATAGCCGAACCTAGACTTTGCTTAATGTCTTGAGCAAATGCCGATTGGGTGTTTTGAAATGGATAAATTAGGTGCTTGATTTCCTAAAGGTTCGGCATAGTACATGATATTTTTGTTAGTATGCTTTCGAAGAATTTGAGTAGTGTTATGTATAAGTAAGATTATTACGTACGGTCTTGGCGGTATATATGTACAATTGATCTATTTAGCTAATAATATCTAGGGTGATAAATAATTAAATAATATGTATACAAAGAATGTGTGAAAGAGTGAATTGCCAATAATCTCTTTAGGACAGCAGCAGTAAAGTGATTTTGGAAAAATCACTATAAATTGTGGGAGTTGAGTTAGAAGCTGAGTGAATTATGTCATTAAAGCTTGAAGAGTCTATTTTCTTACAAAAGAAACTATAAAAACAAAAGAGTTACCGATCTTGAGATATTTGAAGTATTGTGGGGCTGAGTCAAAATGACTGCTGGATTCCCTGTTCTGTTTTTAGAAAATCATTATAAATTGTACAAAAATGATTATTAGATAAAATTTATATGCTTAGACTCCTTAATGAGTCTAGTTTCAAATGAGATTAAATACAATACATTTGGAATTCTGTAAAGTGAGAAATTGGATTCGTAGTGAAGAGTGGTCAGAATAGTCAAACAGTGAAATAGGGGAAACTTTAAGAAAAATCTGGTATTGATTGGCCAAGCCTAAAATTCTGAAAATTTTATGGATGGAAGATATACGAGTCTATATTCAGGGAAAATTAACGGCAAGTGATTTGGAGTTTAGTAGCTCCAGTTATAAGTAATTTAGTAACTACTGCTCAGGAAAACAGCTCGTAGTGAATATGTGATTTTGTTGTAAACATTAATGAAAGTTTGCCGATGAATTATTTATTGATTATTATAAAGCTTACTATAATCTATGTGTGTGAAAGTCAGATCAATATATATATATTATTCTGAAAGTAATACTTGAATAGTCGATTAATGACTATTTTAAATTTTGTTGAACTTAAGCTCAAGAGCAAAGGGGAACTAGATCCGATAAAGGGAAGGAAAAAGTAATTGAATAGCCGTTGAAGTCGTCCGACGACATTTGAGGTAAGTCTTCGAGTAATGACCCTACTTGAATTATATTGAAATGAATAGTCATACTATGACGGATAGTCGAATGTGCTTAGAGACTATGTTATAAAGCCAATTGAAATTATGCTCTTTGTGTGCGGCTACTGAGCCGAAATTTGAAAGGTTTAATAAATGTTTTGTGTTTGAGCCTTAGTAACGAAGAAATGATATGGATGTGTTATGATTATTGATATATGTGTGCATGAGCATTGGAATATATCCGGGCTAAGACCCGAAGGCAATTATGCGAGTTAATATATCCGGGCTAAGACCCGAAGGCAATTATGCGAGTTAATATATCCGGGCTAAGACCCGAAGGCAATTATGCGAGTTAATATATCCGGGCTAAGACCCGAAGGCAATTATGCGAGTTGATATATCCGGGCTAAGACCCGAAGGCAATTATGCGAGTTAATATGTCCGGGCTATGACCCGAAGGCAATTATGCGAGATGATATATCCGGGCTAAGACCCGAAGGCAATTATGCAAGTTGATATGTCCGGGTTAAGACCCGAAGGCACATGTGTTTGCGGATGTATTCGGTTAAATACCGAAGAAACTTGGGTTTGAATGTGAGCGTTTTGTGCTGTAACTAATTCAATAAATATGCTCGACCAACCCGAACGATAAGGTATGTTGCATGTGCATTGGAAAAGTCGATTCGTTTTAAATAGTATTCGTGCGATCGGCTAACGAATTTTCGGCTTTTAGAAAGGTTGATACCTTGTGTATATATGTTGATGAAGTGTGAAGTAAGTAGGATTATGAGAATGTGTGTAAATAAAATGACTTAGTTAGCTATGTGAATGTAATACTGTAGTCAAAGCCGATTTCATTACTTGAGACTTACTAAGCTTAAAATGCTTACCCGGTTGCTTTGGCTCTCTGTTTTATAGATTTTGTTCGTTAGCTATCGGATTCGGGATCAGCGAAGTCGAAGTCATCTACACTATCAAGCTCTTTTGGTACTCTTTAGTTGAACTCTGGATATGGCATGTATAGGATTACCCCCTGTTGTTTAAGTTCTTTTGTGATGTATGTGTGTAAAGCCATGCGAAAATGGCTTGTAGATGTGGAGTATGGCATTAGACCATTTGTGTTTATGTAAGTATATATATGGTTTCACGATGTGACTATGGATTGAAATGGAAGTGTTGGGCTAATGATCAGCCATTGGAATGGCTAAATATGATCACATGTGGACCTATGTATGGCAAAACCCTAGTTGGTCCATGGTAACCACAAAATAGGTGAAGTTTATCTTGAAAACAGATTTTGACAGCAACAGTGGTGTAGAATTGAAAAATCACATAAATTCGTAGGAGTGGAATTAAATAGTGAATAAATTATGTAATCGAACCTTGATGAATCTACTTTCATATGGAAGTAACGAAACAATTATAGGAACAGTACAGAAAGAGATATTCGGGTTCTTGTGGAACAGGGCCAGAACAGTTTCTGGATTCACTGTTCCGCCTTTGGAAATTCACTATAAATTGACCAGAGATAATTAGGGGTCATACCATATATGTATGGATTCCTCTCTGAGTCTAGTTTCCATAGAAGCAAACGGCATTAGTATTGAAGCCCTGTGCAGAGAGATATCCCAGTCGTAATGGGAAAAGGTCAGTGTAGTCGACCCCTGTAACATGAGAGACTTTGACTAATAAACTGTACTAATTGGCCCGACCAAAAATTCTAGAAAAAAATATATAGGTGGGGACATGAGTCTAGTTTCAGGGAAAAATCACAAAACTGATTTTCGAGTTGTGAAACTCAAGATATGATTTTTGAAGCGACTAGTACTCAGACTGGGCAGTGTCTGGAAAATTTTTTTTAAAAAGTCTGTCAACACCTCGTATTCGACTCCGGTGACGGTCTCGGGTTCGGGGCGTTACAATTGAGTGGTATCAGAGCTACGGTTTAGTCGATTCTAGGACTACCGTAATGTGTTGGGGTCTAGCTATACATGCCATTTTATGTGATTAATTGATAGTGTGGTGATTTCTGACATTTGCAAATGTGTTTATTTATAGTAATGGATCCCGATCCCAACCGAGCGGTAGCTGATGATCTTGAGAGTGTAGCGCCTGCTCCCGCACAAGGGACAGCGCCGGTGGACTCTCAACCTAATGCGAGTAACCCGAACGATGAAGCTAGACAAGCTTTCTATAGCGTGATGAATGATTGGTTCAACCAATACATTCGAACTAATACGGCTGTTCCACAACCTCCATTCCCGACAAACACCACCCCCGCACCTACAATACCTCCGGTAACTGACCAAATAAGGTCAAATAAGCCCCCAGTTGACCGAATCCGAAAACATGGGGCTACTGAATTTAAAGCTACGGATAGCGACGATGCCGAGCAAGCTGAATTTTGGTTGGACAACACTATCCGGGTACTCGATGAGCTATCTTGTACACCCGATGAATGCCTAAAGTGTGCTATCTCCTTGCTACGTGATTCTGCCTACTATTGGTGGAGTACTCTGACTTCTGTTGTGCCCCGGGAGCAAGTAACTTGGGAGTTTTTCCAAACTGAGTTTCGGAAAAAGTATATCAGTCAGAGATTTGTTGATCAAAAACGGAAGGAATTTCTTGAGCTTAAGCAAGGTTCTATGTCAGTTACTGATTACGAGCGAAAATTTGTTAGACTTAGTAGATACGCTCGGGAATGTGTTTCGTCCGAGGCTGTCATGTGTAAACGCTTCGAAGATGGGCTGAATGAAGATATAAAAATGTTCGTTGGCATTCTTGAAATACGAGAGTTCGTAGTACTTGTCGAGCGAGCTTGTAAAGCCGAAGAGCTTAGAAAGGAAAAACAAAAAGTTGATGTGGGAACCGGGGAGTTTCGTAAAAGATTCTCGGGAAAGTCTCTTCAACTGGCATCGAAGAAATTTCGAGATGATGTGGGCCGGTCTAAAAGCACTTCGGGCCTTTTTAGACGAGATCGTGATCGACCCCCTGTGGGTACACGAGGCACTTCGGTTGCCAGTGTTGGGAACAACGTCGAGGCCGAACGGAATGTCGACATTGCGGTAAATGGCATTTGGGAAGTTGTAGATTCCATGACCGCTCCTGTTACAAGTGCGGATCAGTGGACCACTTCATTAAAGATTGCCCGAGGCTGTCTGAACAGAATGTAAATCAGAGTGGGAAACCGGGTGCTACCACTGCTCGAGGTAGACCATCTAGAAATACGGGCAATGCTAGTGGTGGTCAGAGAGGATCTAGAGATGCTACGACCAGATCTGAGGCTCGTGCACCTGCTAGAGCATATGCTATACGTGCCCGCGAGGATGCTTCTTCGCCTGATGTTATTACCGGTACTTTTACTCTCTTTGATACTAATGTAATTGCTTTGATTGACCCCGGTTCTACTCATTCTTACATATGTGAAACCTTAGCATCCAGTAAAACTTTACCTATTGAGTCTACTGAGTTTGTAATTCGGGTGTCAAATCCCTTGGGTCGTTATGTGCTTGTCGACAAAGTGTGTAAGAAATGTCCCCTGGAAATTCGAGGTTCTTGTTTTCCGGCGGACTTGATGCTTTTGCCGTTTGATGAATTTGATGTTATCCTTGGGTTGGATTGGTTGACCGCGCATGATGCGATTGTGAATTGCAAGAGCAAGACTATTGATTTGAGGTGCGCAAACAACGAAGTAGTCCGAATTGAGTCCGCGGACTTGGAGGGGATACCAGCTGTAATATCAGCAATGTTGGCACAGAAATATGTGAGAAAAGGGTGCGAAGCATACCTTGCATATGTGCTTGATGGCAAAGAATTAGAAAAGAAACCCGAATCTGTGCCGGTGGTTTGTGAATACCCGGATGTTTTTCCGGAAGAATTACCGGGTTTACCACCTGTTCGGGAGGTAGAGTTTGGTACTGAGCTTGTACCTGGGACTACGCCGATCTCGATAGCTCCGTATCGTATGGCACCAACCGAGTTAAAAGAGTTGAAAGCTCAGCTGCAAGAATTGACGGATAGAGGTTTCGCTCGGCCAAGTTTCTCACCTTGGGGTGCACCAGTATTGTTCGTGAAAAAGAAGGACGGAACCATGAGGTTGTGCATTGACTATCGTCAACTGAATAAAGTGACGATAAAGAATAAATACCCACTACCGCGTATCGATGATTTGTTTGATCAACTAAAGGGGGCCTCAGTGTTCTCAAAAATAGATTTGAGATCGGGTTATTATCAGTTGCGGATTCGAGATTCAGACGTACCCAAAACTGCTTTCAGAACGAGGTACGGTCACTACGAATTCTTAGTGATGCCGTTTGGGCTCACTAATGCCCCGGCAGTATTTATGGATTTGATGAATCGGATCTTCAGACCATATTTGGATCGGTTCGTAGTGGTGTTCATTGATGACATCTTGGTCTATTCAAGAGATGAGACCGAACATGCTGAGCACCTGAGACTAGTGTTGCAAATTTTACGGGATAAGCAGTTATATGCTAAGTTCAGTAAGTGTGAGTTCTGGTTAAGAGAGGTTAGCTTCTTGGGTCATGTGGTATCCGCGTCGGGTATTCGAGTTGACCCGAACAAAATTTCAGCCATACTTGACTGGAAACCTCCGAGAAATGTTACTGAAGTTCGGAGCTTTTTGGGGCTCGCCGGTTATTACCGACGATTTGTGAAAGGTTTCTCGATGATAGCCACACCAATGACGAAGCTACTTCAAAAGGATGTTAAGTTCGAGTGGACGGAGAAATGTCAGAAAAGTTTCGACCAACTGAAAACTCATTTGACTGAAGCTCCAATTTTGGTGCAACCCGAATCGGGTAAAGAGTTTGTCATCTATAGTGACGCATCCCTACTTGGGTTGGGTTGCGTATTGATGCAAGAAGGTCGAGTCGTGGCCTATGCGTCGAGACAATTGAAGCCACACGAGAGGAATTATCCGACCCATGATCTCGAACTAGCTGCCATCGTATTTGCTTTAAAAATATGGCGACATTATCTGTTTGGTGAGAAGTGCCATGTATTTTCGGACAAGTCTCAAATATTTGATGACTCAAAGAGACTTGAATCTGTGACAAAGACGTTGGCTTGAGTTGTTGAAAGATTACGAGCTTGTCATTGATTACCACCCGGGAAAGGCTAACGTGGTTGCGGACGCCTTAAGTCGGAAGTCATTGTTTGCTTTGCGAGCGATGAACGTGCATTTGTCTGTTCTACCAGACAATGTGTTAGTAGCTGAATTAAAAGCTAAACCATTATTGACTCACCAAATTCGTGAAGCTCAGAAAGTCGATGATGAATTGGTTGCAAAACGGACTAAGTGTTTTCCGAACGAGGGATCAGAGTTTCAAATTGATGACGATGATTGTTTGAGGTTCAGAAATCGGTTGTGTGTTCCAAGGAATTCGGAACTCATTTCAATGATTCTGAACGAAGCCCATTGTAGCCGAATGTCAATTCACCCGGGGAGTACGAAAATGTACAACGATTTGAAACGTCAATTTTGGTGGCATGGTATGAAACGGGACATCTCCGACTTTGTTTCGAGATGTTTAATATGTCAACAAGTGAAAGCGGAACATCAAGTGCCTTCAGGATTACTCCAGCCGATCATGATACCCGAGTGGAAATGGGATCGAGTCACAATGGACTTTGTGTCCGGACTGCCCTTGTCAGCAAGTAAGAAGGATGCGATATGGGTTGTTGTTGATAGACTGACTAAGTCGGCTCATTTCATCCCCGTACGTACGGATTTTTCATTGGATAAACTAGCTGAATTGTACGTTTATCAAATTGTGAGATTACACGGGGTACCTGTTTCTATCGTGTCGGATAGAGATCCGAGATTCACCTCACGATTTTGGAAGAAATTGCAAGAAGCTCTGGGTACCAAGCTGCATTTTAGCACTGCTTTTCACCCCCAAACCGATGGTCAATCCGAGCGGATAATTCAGATACTTGAGGATATGTTGAGGTGTTGCATCCTCGAGTTCAGTAGTTCATGGGAACGGTACTTACCTTTGATTGAATTCGCTTACAACAATAGTTTTCAATCAAGTATTAAGATGGCACCTTACGAGGCTTTGTACGGTCGTAAATGCCGTACACCATTGTTTTGGACCGAGCTCGGTGAAAGTAAAATTTTCGGAGTTGATTTGATTAGAGATGCTGAACAGAAAGTAAAGGTAATCCGTGAAAGTCTGAAGATAGCCACGGATCGTCAGAAGTCGTACGCAGATTTGAAACGAAAAGACATCGAGTATCAGGTGGGAGACAAAGTGTTCCTTAAGGTTTCACCTTGGAAAAAGATACTCAGGTTCGGCCGTAAGGGCAAGTTGAGCCCAAGATTCATCGGGCCGTACGAAATCTCCGAACGAGTTGGTCCGGTTGCGTATAGATTGATTTTGCCCCCAGAGCTTGAAAAGATTCATGACGTCTTTCATGTTTCGATGCTTCGACGCTATCGATCTGATCCATCGCATATAATTAGCCCATCAGAGGTTGAAATTCAAGTCGACATGAGCTATGAAGAAGAACCGATGCGTATCCTAGCTCGTGAAGTGAAGGAGTTGCGAAACAAAAGAGTTCCGCTAGTAAAGGTGTTATGGCTCAAACACGGGGTCGAGGAAGCTACTTGGGAGACCGAGAGCTCGATGAAAGAACGATACCCAAACCTATTCACCGGTAAGTTTTTCGGGGACGAAAATTTCCTAAGTGGGGGAGAGTTGTGACAGCCCTAAATTGACCCTAGTCGGGAAGTGGTTTGGGACCACAAAACCGAGTTATGAAAATAATTAATTGTTATATTCTATACTTATTATGTGTGTACATGCATATGTGGAAATTTCATTCCCTAATTTTGCCAATTGTATGAGGAATTATTAAATAGGGATCAACATGAGACATGGTGAAATATGATAGGCTAATTTTAAAGGGCTTATTAGTGCATGTCAACACAAAGGTGGACTTGCATGTCAAATTTGCCCAATTCCCTTATAGTGGCCGGCCAAGATGGATTGATGATGGGCAATTTATTTGTTGAATTAGATATTATAATAGGAAATTGGGTTATTGGAGACATAATGAATAATAGGAAGAATGGGAAGAAAACAAAGTCTTAACTTTGTTCTTCTTAGCCGAACCAAAAGGGAGAGAAAGGGGAGCAAACATTCGGCCATTGAAACCTAAGGAAGGTTAGTAAATCAAGTTAGATTTTTTTTAAATTCTAGTTTGTTTTAGGTTACTCATCATGCTACTTACTTAGCCCATGCCAAAACTTTGAATTTGGATGGTTGAATTGAACATTCGGTTATGGTAGACAAGGAAGGAATTTGATTTTTATCTTTAAGTTTTGATGAAGAAATTGTTGATGAAAGAAGTTGATCTTGTTAAAAACTATAATTTCTAATACTCATATGTGTAATAGCCGAACCTAGACTTTGCTTAATGTCTTGAGCAAATGCCGATTGGGTGTTTTGAAATGGATAAATTAGGTGCTTGATTTCCTAAAGGTTCGGCATAGTACATGATATTTTTGTTAGTATGCTTTCGAAGAATTTGAGTAGTGTTATGTATAAGTAAGATTATTACGTACGGTCTTGGCGGTATATATGTACAATTGATCTATTTAGCTAATAATATCTAGGGTGATAAATAATTAAATAATATGTATACAAAGAATGTGTGAAAGAGTGAATTGCCAATAATCTCTTTAGGACAGCAGCAGTAAAGTGATTTTGGAAAAATCACTATAAATTGTGGGAGTTGAGTTAGAAGCTGAGTGAATTATGTCATTAAAGCTTGAAGAGTCTATTTTCTTAAAAAGAAACTATAAAAACAAAGAGTTACCGATCTTGAGATATTTGAAGTATTGTGGGGCTGAGTCAAAATGACTACTGGATTCCCTGTTCTGTTTTTAGAAAATCATTATAAATTGTACAAAAATGATTATGAGATAAAATTTATATGCTTAGACTCCTTAATGAGTCTAGTTTCAAATGAGATTAAATACAATACATTTGGAATTCTGTAAAGTGAGAAATTGGATTCGTAGTGAAGAGTGGTCAGAATAGTCAAACAGTGAAATAGGGGAAACTTTAAGAAAAATCTGGTATTGATTGGCCAAGCCTAAAATTTTGAAAATTTTATGGATGGAAGATATACGAGTCTATATTCAGGTAAAATTAACGGCAAGTGATTTGGAGTTTAGTAGCTCCAGTTATAAGTAATTTAGTAACTACTGCTCAGGAAAACAGCTCGTAGTGAATATGTGATTTTGTTGTAAACATTAATGAAAGTTTGCCGATGAATTATTTATTGATTATTATAAAGCTTACTATAATCTATGTGTGTGAAAGTCGGATCAATATATATATATTATTCTGAAAGTAATACTTGAATAGTCGATTAATGACTATTTTAAATTTTGTTGAACTTAAGCTCAAGAGCAAAGGGGAACTAGATCCGATAAAGGGAAGGAAAAAGTAATTGAATAGCCGTTGAAGTCGTCCGACGACATTTGAGGTAAGTCTTCGAGTAATGACCCTACTTGAATTATATTGAAATGAATAGTCATACTATGACGGATAGTCGAATGTGCTTAGAGACTATGTTATAAAGCCAATTGAAATTATGCTCTTTGTGTGCGGCTACTGAGCCGAAATTTGAAAGGTTTAATAAATGTTTTGTGTTTGAGCCTTAGTAACGAAGAAATGATATGGATGTGTTATGATTATTGATATATGTGTGCATGAGCATTGGAATATATCCGGGCTAAGACCCGAAGGCAATTATGCGAGTTAATATATCCGGGCTAAGACCCGAAGGCAATTATGCGAGTTAATATATCCGGGCTAAGACCCGAAGGCAATTATGCGAGTTGATATATCCGGGCTAAGACCCGAAGGCAATTATGCGAGTTAATATGTCCGGGCTATGACCCGAAGGCAATTATGCGAGATGATATATCCGGGCTAAGACCCGAAGGCAATTATGCAAGTTGATATGTCCGGGTTAAGACCCGAAGGCACATGTGTTTGCGGATGTATTCGGTTAAATACCGAAGAAACTTGGGTTTGAATGTGAGCGTTTTGTGCTGTAACTAATTCAATAAATATGCTCGACCAACCCGAACGATAAGGTATGTTGCATGTGCATTGGAAAAGTCGATTCGTTTTAAATAGTATTCGTGCGATCGGCTAACGAATTTTCGGCTTTTAGAAAGGTTGATACCTTGTGTATATATGTTGATGAAGTGTGAAGTAAGTAGGATTATGAGAATGTGTGTAAATAAAATGACTTAGTTAGCTATGTGAATGTAATACTGTAGTCAAAGCCGATTTCATTACTTGAGACTTACTAAGCTTAAAATGCTTACCCGGTTGCTTTGGCTCTCTGTTTTATAGATTTTGTTCGTTAGCTATCGGATTCGGGATCAGCGAAGTCGAAGTCATCTACACTATCAAGCTCTTTTGGTACTCTTTAGTTGAACTCTGGATATGGCATGTATAGGATTACCCCCTGTTGTTTAAGTTCTTTTGTGATGTATGTGTGTAAAGCCATGCGAAAATGGCTTGTAGATGTGGAGTATGGCATTAGACCATTTGTGTTTATGTAAGTATATATATGGTTTCACGATGTGACTATGGATTGAAATGGAAGTGTTGGGCTAATGATCAGCCATTGGAATGGCTAAATATGATCACATGTGGACCTATGTATGGCAAAACCCTAGTTGGTCCATGGTAACCACAAAATAGGTGAAGTTTATCTTGAAAACAGATTTTTGACAGCAACAGTGGTGTAGAATTGAAAAATCACATAAATTCGTAGGAGTGGAATTAAATAGTGAATAAATTATGTAATCGAACCTTGATGAATCTACTTTCATATGGAAGTAACGAAACAATTATAGGAACAGTACAGAAAGAGATATTCGGGTTCTTGTGGAACAGGGCCAGAACAGTTTCTGGATTCACTGTTCCGCCTTTGGAAATTCACTATAAATTGACCAGAGATAATTAGGGGTCATACCATATATGTATGGATTCCTCTCTGAGTCTAGTTTCCATAGAAGCAAACGGCATTAGTATTGAAGCCCTGTGCAGAGAGATATCCCAGTCGTAATGGGAAAAGGTCAGTGTAGTCGACCCCTGTAACATGAGAGACTTTGACTAATAAACTGTACTAATTGGCCCGACCAAAAATTCTAGAAAAAAATATATAGGTGGGGACATGAGTCTAGTTTCAGGGAAAAATCACAAAACTGATTTTCGAGTTGTGAAACTCAAGATATGATTTTTGAAGCGACTAGTACTCAGACTGGGCAGTGTCTGGAAATTTTTTTTTAAAAAAGTCTGTCAACACCTCGTATTCGACTCCGGTGACGGTCTCGGGTTCGGGGCGTTACATACATAGATTCAGACTTTCAAACCTGTAAAGATTCAAAGAAATCAACATCAGGAAATGTATTCATTATAAGGCTTGGAGCCATTGTATTGAGAAGTGTAAAACAAACTTGCACTACTGACTTTACTATAGAGGCCAAGTATGTGGCTACTTCTGAGGCAATGAAAGAAAAAATATGGCTTCAAAATTTTTTAACCATTCTTGAAGTCATTCATGGTACGAAAAAAGGTATAACACTATATTGTGATAACAGCGCTGCAATAGCTAATATTAAGGAAATGAGAAGTTACAAAAGGACGAAACACATTGATCGAAAGTATCACTTGATACAAGAGGCAGTAGCCGAAGGAATTGTAGATGTGCTGAAAGTAGCTTCTGAAAATAACCTTGCGGATTTGTTTACTACGACTCTTGTAACTAGGATTTTTATGAAACACATCGAGGTTATAGGAATGTGAAACATGACACATTTACTTCACTAGGGCAAGTGGGAGATTGTTAGGAAACGTGTCCATATTTTAGTAAACATTTAACTGTTTTCTATTTATTTGAACGATGAATAAATAAATAAAGTTAATTCCACATTTCACTATTATATCTTTTTTTATTTCTATCTTTTATATTTTGCATGCATAGCAAAATTGTAACAAGCAAATATTAGCTCATTTATTGTCTAACTTCAAACTGAAGATAAGTGGCATTGTAAAAACATTTACATTGTGAGAAAGACACATTGCTTCAGTAGATAATCTAACTAAGCTTGTAATCCCATAAAAGAATCAAAAAGAGCATTTGATTCAAATATTGAGAAAGATTATTATGTCATTTACAATTTCAAGGTTATTATGTCGCCTACAATTCCAATTGGGGAGATGCCTAGTCTTGGCTATCGAAGTAATTGACTCCATGGATAGAGACATAGATGTATTCATTGGTAGAATGATACATTGGACTGGTCCCAAGATGAATTAATTCTGAATCTGTTTGTGAATTAATTCTTGTGACGTTCATAGTGTGATTTACCTAAATCCTGAGTTAGTTACTGACCATGCATATGCAACTCATGTGCTTTGTTATAAGTGAAGGCTTATACTCTAAAGATGATCGAGCCCATAGCTGGGTATATTGGGTATATGACTTGTGTATGGCATGGCATTACTAGCAAAAGTGGAATTCATAGCTCAATTAAAAAGTTAATGATATCCTCTTATTGGCATTGTGTGAATTGATAAATATGGAACGTAGCCACAAGTTTATTATTCTCAAACGAGCAATTTATCACAGTCATTTGTTGACAGTGATCATATTAATCATTAATAAAACGCAATGGTGACAAGGAGATAAAATAGGATTGTATTGAGTGAACGGATATAACTCAAAGGTATCAAATTTATCATATGAGGATAACACACAAATGACGAGGTCATTAGACAAAGCAATTGGATGAATTGCTTTCGTAAAGAGTATACAATAAGGATTTTTCAATCATGGTACTTCTTGTGGACTGACTCCAAGATTAAGTAATTCTGAATTATCGAAACAAGGCATCTGGATATAATTGCAATTTCTAGAGCCTAAATTGTATATGTCTGGTTGGTCCCTTCGCTAGCTCAACAAAAACTCGATCGGAATCCATTTGAATTAGAAGAAAACTCTATGACTTTGGAAATAATTTAATTAAGTCTATTTATTTGATATGGAATCAAATTAAATGGTCGTGAGAATTGTTCAACTAGAGAATTTGATTAAAGAATTTTCTTAAAAAAATAATTTGGAAAAACTAAGTAATTTTTGGAAAATTTAATTTTGATCAAGTAATATTAAATTAATCAAATTAATTAAAATTAATATGATATTTTTGGAAATTAAATTTCAAGTCAGACAATTGGTCCAATGGTAATTGAACTTGAAAATTGGACCTAATATCGTAAATTGGATCCGGGAGTCCAAAAACTGAGACCAAGTCCCAAAAAAGGTTGACCCGGGCTTGGCGTGTGAAACCAAGCTGATGGTCCAACCGATGGCTAAACCAGACCAGTCGAGTCATCACTGACTCGAACCGAACCAGCTTGGGGTGCTGTAAGGGTGTCACACGTACATCACCGAACACGACGATGTCGACGACTGCAACTGTAGCATCTCGGTGGCCGGTGGCGATTGGTCTTCAGTAGTTGAGTAGTGGAAGAGTTACATTCCTACTGGGACTCTAACAGAGAAATTGATTTCAGATTAACTATTCCAAAAATAATATTATTTTAATAGTTTAATATTAAATTTAATTTAATACTTACCTTACTAGTATTTATTGATTGAATATTAAAGTAATTATCTTAATATTAAATGTAATCTAATATTTATCTTTATAAATATTATATTAATTTAATATTAAAGTGATTAAGTTTAATCATAGTTGAACTCTTTAAACTCTCTTTATATAAATAGAGCATTGGTCATTATTTTACACACACACTTGAATTCAAGAGAAAGTTGTAGAGAGAAAATTCTCTGAAGAGACTATTTCAAAAAATTTCTAGAGATATTTTTCTTATTTACTTCTTAACTCAAAATTTAGAGAAATTATAAAATTACCCTTCTGGTAATTTTTGTGAATTTTTTTATTTGAATCGAACCCATACTTGGCAGACGTGAGCTTGAGGATAACGGAAAAGACTACTCGGTCAAAGCACTCATCCTAAACGAATCGAAAAGGTACAATTTTGATTAAGTGTTTATTACTTTAGATATCACAACTAAGATCTTGTTTTGGAAAAAAAATTTTAAAACTCTGGTTTTTTCCTAAATTTATTTTCCGCTGCATTTTCCAAACTTGTTTTTTCCAACAATAGCTTCCTATTTCAACATGAGATTATGTTGATTTACATGTTGTACGCATAAAGCCAATAAATTATAAATACTCCCTATTACAATTGGCTTTTGATCAGGAGCTAAATATTTCCCATCTTAGAATTTTTGGATGTGCGATATACGTTCCAATTACTCCACTACACACAAAGATGGGTCCTCAAAGGAGGCTAGGAATATATGTTGGTTATGTCTTCTTCTATAATTAAGTATATTGAACTATTAACTAGACATTTATTTATTGCACGATTTGTTGATTGTCACTTTGATGAAACAACATTCCCAAAATTAGGGGATAGAGAATAAAAAGCTGGATGAATATGTAACACCCCGAACCCGAGACCGACACCGGAGTCGAACACGAGGTGTTAACAGACTTTAAACCCCTTATAAAAAATATTTCCCAGACACTGCCAATCTGCGTACTAGTTGCTTTAAAAATCATATCTTGAGTTTCACAACTCGAAAATCAGTTTTGTGATTTTTCCCTGAAACTAGACTCATATTCCCATTTACATATTTTTTTTCTAGAATTTTTGGTCAGGCCAATTAGTACAGTTTATTAGTCAAAATCTCCCATGTTACGGGGATCGACTACCCTGACCTTTGCACATTACGACTTGGATATCTCCTTGTACAGGGATCCAATACTGATGCCGTTTGTTTCTATAGAAACTAGACTCAGAGAGAAATCTATACATATATGGTATGACTCCTAATTATCTCTGGTTAATTTATAATGAATTTCCAAAGTCGGAACAGGGAATCCAGAAACCGTTCTGGCCCTGTCTCACGAGAACCTGAATATCTCTTAACATACTGTCCGTATGATTGTTTCGTTACTTTCCTATGAAAGTAGATTCATCAAGGTTTGTTTACATAATTTATTCACTATTTAATTCCATTCCTACTATTTTTAGTGATTTTCCAAATCTACATCACTGCTGCTGTCAGCATCTGCCTTTAAGGTAGACTTTACCTATTTCATGGTTTCCATGATTCAACTAGCCCTTTTTGCATAAATAGCACAATTTATGAAAATGATTAACCATCCCCGTGGCCAATCCTTGTCAAGCATATCCACACCAAATGATTATAACATTATACTCAAACACATATAAGCCATTTTCGCATGGCTATCCAAAATTTATACAAGTCCAAAGGGTCCACGACCCACAACAAACGGGTAGTCCTATACATGCCATTTCGAAGTTCAACCAAAATTGTACCAAAAGGGGGCTTTGATAGTGTGGGCGACTTTGACCTCAAGATCCCGAGTCCGATAGCTGGAGAACCAAATCTATAAAACAGAGGAGCAATGAAACGGAGTAAGCAATTTATGCTTAGTAAGTTCTGAGTAAGGAATTCCAGCACAACAAAAGTATAGCATTCATATAGCTAAACGGATAATTTCATATGCACAAATTTACGATATCGTACTTGCTTCACATTATCAACCCTTATGTACATACACAAAAGATCAACTCAGCCAAAGGCCGGTAGCTCGTTTATCAACTGAGCGAACACTTATTTGTAAGGGCTCAACTAAATTCAAGCACATACGAAACATACCTCAATGTTGGGGTGTTTCGAGAGTATTAACTGGAATTTTACAGCAAATTCATTCATTCCCAAATCACGTACCTTCGGAATTTAACCGGATATAGCTCCTCGTTCAAATGCCTTCGGGACATAGCCCGGTTATAGTAATTCGCACAAATGCCTTCGGGACTTAACCCGGATTTAGTAACTCGCACAAATGCCTTCGGGACTTAACCCGGATTTAGTAACTCGCACAAATGCCTTCGGGCTTAGCCCGGAATTAGTATCTCGCACAAATGCCTTCGGATCTTAGTCCGGATATTGTCACTTAGCACAAGCCTTCGGGACTTAGCCCGGACAGCATTCAAATAACCATGCACATTTAACAATAAATCATGGCCCATTCGTATTTCATTTTCGTTAGCAAAACTCAAACACAAGACATTTATCATTCTTGCAAATTCGGCTCAATAGCCACACAAAGAGCATGATTTTAATTTGCTCAAAACATGATCTAATCACATCATAATTTAAGCTCTTTTACTCAAGAACTTACCTCGGGTGTTGTCGAACGATTCCGATAGCTATTCGACCACTTTTTCCTTCCCTTTATCGGATTTAGTTCCCCTTTGCTCTTGAGCTTAATTAAACAAATAAATTGATTTAATCATTTGAGCATCGAAAAGAGGAACACAAGGCACTTAGCCCATATTTATACATTAGACATTAAAGTCACATAT
Source organism: Gossypium hirsutum (assembly GCF_007990345.1). Taxonomy (NCBI): domain Eukaryota; kingdom Viridiplantae; phylum Streptophyta; class Magnoliopsida; order Malvales; family Malvaceae; genus Gossypium; species Gossypium hirsutum. The sequence continues at coordinate 82,195,416 of NC_053424.1, read as the reverse complement.
GTACGGAATCATGAATCAAACTCAACATTTTAGCTAATTTTTCCCCCTTGGCCGAATATGCATGTCTATTTTGGGGCCGATTTCAACACTTAATACATTCTACAAGTATGGTCACTTGTATTGACTAAACACCCTTTTGTTTCAAGTTCAAAACTTGGCTAATACACACATATACACACTAGTAAAGCATCCTCTCCCTTTCCATCAATTTAACACATGCATTGCTCATTAACATGCAAAAGTTATATTCGGCCTTAGCACACAACTTGCTAGCCGATTCTTCTCCATTTAGCAACCAATGCACATATGTGCTCACTCAAAAATGCTAAAAAGGAGGTTCAAGAATCATCAAGCCACCATCACATGCATCATTAACAAGCTTCATATTTAGCATGCAATGGCATTAACACAAACTCCACCTAGGCCGAATCTTAACTCATCCTCATGCCTCATCACCACAACATCAAACATCAACCAAGAATGGTGCATCCATGGCCGAGTGTCATTTCCATCACATAGCAAGATTTAGACCATGGGCTAGGTAGAACTCAAGCTAACAACTAAAACATGCATGCATCTCATGGAACATCATCAAACATACCTTAGCCTAGCTACATGCATGGCCGAACCTCTTCAACCTTTCTTCTTCCTTCCTCCTTAAAATTTTTGGCCAAGGATGAACCAAAGGATGAGCATT